>NW_005187557.1:246003-253308 GCF_000239375.1 Pundamilia nyererei
CGCTCATAGGGGGTCATATGATTGTTGGGTTTTTCTCTGTATCTATGAAGCGCCTTGAGGCGACTTATGTTGTGATTTGGCGCTATATAAATAAAATGTAATTGAATTGAATACATATGGAACGTCAGGACTGACATAATGAATTAATTAAATAATTAATTAAATGTGGCAATAATTAAATAAAATTGGAAATAATGAATTAAATAAATATTTACAACACATTTAATAAATTAATTATTGACACATTTAATTATTTACATAATTAATTAATAACACATTTAAATAATTATTGACAGTTTTAATTAATTATTTAGTGATGTATTTATTTAATTCATTTTGGCACTATTGCCCCCTTCATGTCTCACCTTGAAATCATTTTATCTGTCAGCCGCACCCATCAAACTAAGGGGGCGGGGTTAACGCTGCCACTGCAGCTTCTCTAACATTTGATTGGTTGCCGTGCAAAGTAAGTCAAGACAGGTCATCCTAGATCAGACCTTCCCAAAGTGCAGTGGAGGTGCGGTTTGAAAAGGGGGAAAAAATTTGGTTTCACCTGCACCGCGCTGGGCTGTTCAAATCACAGACAAACAGTATCCCACATTCTTGATTTTTAGTTCACAAACACTTGTTGTAATGACTAACTACTCCTGACATTTTGGAGATGTTAGATGTTACTACAGTAAAGTTGCAGTGGGATACAAATAATACCAGGGTGATCCTACCACGATTTGTTCAAATCAGGGACAAACAGTATCCCACAGCTGTTTATGTTTTTGAACCCATTTTGCACAGAGAGGCATTCTTTGAAAAATGTATTGATAGCAATGTTGAATATTATTACACAGAAGAAAAAAAACTACACATAAAATAATTACACCATGACCTCTGCATTTCTAAATGGAGGGACAGTAACTACGTGTGTGTAGGTAAGCGTTTAAAAACTGAAGATAGTCAGATTAAGGCTATGTCCACACGTACCCGGGTATTTTTGAAAACGCAGATTTTTCTATGCATTTGCACCTATTTAGGGCGATCGTGGCTCAAGAGATGGCAGTTCGCCTTGTGATCAGAAGGTTGCCGGTTCGAGCCCCGGCTCGGACACTCTCAGTCGTTGTGTCCGTGGTCAAGACTCTTCACCTACTGGTGAAGGCCAGAGGGGCCGATGGTGCGATATGGCAGCCTCGCCTCTGTCAGTCTGTCCCAGGGCATGCAATCCATTATTATTTAAACCAACTGTTAACTGTATATTTCTGTACATTTACGTATTATGATTCATATTGCCACATTCATTGACCTTGTTTTATAGGTAATTTCATTGTTTGATCACACTAAAATGTTCCTAATTTAATGTCTGAAAGCACTTGGTAAAGGCAGAGTCCCATGTAAAATTAGCGCAACAAACTCTATTTTCATTACTGAAAATAACCGTATTTTTATGGGACAGTTATTTTCTGTTATTTTACAGTCGTATTTTGGCGCCCCAGCTGCCGGAATATTACCGTTTTCCCCCTATTTATAGATGATTTCATTGTTTAATCACATTAACATATTCCTAATTTAATGTTTAGTGGCACTTGAAAAGGCGAGATCCCATGTCAAATTAGCGCAACTAATTGTATTTTCATTACTGGAAATAACCGTATTTTTATGCGGGAGTTATTTTCTGTTATTTTACGGTTGTATTTTGGCGCCCCAGCTGCGGGATATTACCGTTTTTTTAAGATGTTTTCTTTAACAGTGTACCCTTTCATATCTGTTCTCATTGGTAGTCACTTCACTTGTCTTGAAGCTGAGAAAGATTTATTTTGAGACCTGCTGTACCAGTGGGGTTTTTTTTCTACCCATAGTTGAACTTGAAGTTGTCAAACGTCAATTAGGTCTCTGGTCTGCATGTCCCTCCAAAATGCTTCCTGTGGACACAGCTTAATTTGCAATTTAGTGAGATTGTAACTAAATGTAGGAAATACAGTGAAATCACAACAGAAACTCTCTTCTGTGAATAAGAAGCAGCTGGTTATGGTGACTAAAAGGGACTACTAAGGTGGATGCCATAAAGTGGCTCATGGTCCTGTGACATCCCTAATATTTACAAAAAAGGTATTTCATTACAATCAAAAACCTGTTGCCAGACAAAAAAAAAACATACCCCATAAAATTTGGGGGCTAAAGCCCCGTAGAACCACATTCATTCTGCACTATATCTCGAGCAACGCCAATGAAACCAAAGTCCAGAGAGTGGGAATGCTTGAGTGTATTAGTTGTTGAGAAACTGGGACTGTTGTGAAGGTTCGTGCCAATAAGCTGCACTCAGTTCTGTTCAGTATTAATTACATCTGTTTTCAAACTTACTGCTGCAGCCCTCCACAACAGTCCCAGTTTCTTATGTTGCTCTTTGGGAAATTGAATAGTCCACCCCTACTTTAACACAAACAGACTGCAAAAAGAGTTCTGTTTAGGGATACGATAACAAATATCAATGTTTACTTTGTTTACCTTTAGTCTCTATCTATTTGTCCCATTAATGTTGCAGTCATTCTGTCTTACAGACAGCTTAATACATTTTAGTGATGGGATTTCCGGCTCTTTATAGAGAACCGGCTCTTTCGGCTTGGCTCACTAAAAAGAGCCGTCTTCAGGTTGTTTTGTTGCTTTAACCCTCTGGGGTCGCCGGACGCGCCGGCGCGTCAAAATCACGTGACTAATTTAAGACGACACAGCTACAAGGTGCAGCAAGTCAGTCTCCATTTCAACTTGGGTCGAAAGTGCGGAATTCAAACTATATACCAGTTTTTGAATTGTGTCGATGGGCCATGTAAAACCAAAGTTACGATAAAAAATACACATGATGTCTTTTTCTGAACAAAACAGTGGTGTTTACAGCGGGAAGAACGGTAAAAACCGCGTTGTCTACAGACAGCGCTAGCAAACACTCTCCGCTTGCGGGTGAAAAAAGAAAAAGAAAAAACACCCCTTCCCTATTGGTGCTAGATTTTACCATGTCAGCCAATCAAAAAAATGATATGGCAACATGTGGCACTTGGTTGTTTAGGGAGAAGGGGAAGTTTTTGGGAGTGACACCCGCGACGGAAAGCGGGCGAGCGAGTATTCATATGTGAAACATTAGTGACGTTTAGCGTGTTTGGAGGCTATAATAAGTTTGTTGTGTAGTTATTGTTTTGTATTGTATGTCAGTTATACTGTTGAATTTCATATTTTCTCAAAAAAAAAAAAAAACGCTGTCAAAGGCAGATTCCAGTGGAAACGCTGTTCCCACATGGAAAACTGGACTGATACACCTCCTGCTGTCAGACCTGCAGGGTTTAGGCCTGTGGTGTTCTCCTCTGTCTTATACTGAACACAAACTACATTTTTTGGACTGGCACAAATAATTTGTGTGACTTCTTATTTGATTGTTCTGTAAATAGATTTAAATGGTTATATAAAAAACACCTGAGGCCTTGGCTGCATTTTTAAGTAAATAGTACCATATAACTTTGTTGTTTGCAAAACTTGTGCATAATTTTTTAGAAATGTACAATTTCTATTTGCATTTCAAGTTATGAAAATGATTCATTAAACATGTTTGTGGGTTTTACAGTAAAAAATATAACTTTTTTTCTACTCGGATTTTGAATTTTTTGTCTGAATTTAGATCAACTGTGCTAATATAGTATACCAAAATGAAAAAATAACTCAAATTTCAGATATTTGAGGTTGTGCTGAAAATAATGATGCCAAACAAGGCAAGAAAAACATTAAAGGTGAAATATAGAGGTAAATATAGAGGTAAAATCAAAAGTAGTCAAAAACGGCCAATTATACCCTGGACCCCAGAGGGTTAAGTAATTTATTATTAACAATAATATAAAATTATGCACAAAAGGAATTACTAATGTAAAAAAAGTGGTTTTATTTATATATGTTTATATATAAATATATACAGTGGCCCCTAGAGACAAAACACGTACAAACTCCAAAACAAATTTCTAGCGTTAACTGAACTTAAAAACAGAGCTACCTAGATCACTTAAATTACACAATTGAAAGCATATGTGTATTGTTTGTGTATTTATACACAAGCACTCATATATATTCAAATAATTTAAAAAAAATGTTCATTTACCTGTTACTACCACATACCAAATCCGGTCGTTGGTACTTCCTGGCTTGTGTAGCCTCTAGGTAACAAAAGCTCAACACTGCGCCTAGCATCCTGGAGCACTTCTGTTGTGTTTTGTACGTGTTTTGGAGTTTTTACGTGTTTTGAAGTTTGTACGTACTTTGTCTGTAGGGGCCACCATAAATATACTTTTATTTATCACTCCACATAAAATTTAATAAATAAATCATATAATACAAAAACCAACTAGTCACAGTTCAACTTTTAACTACTTAAATTTTCAGCTTTGTCCTTTTAAACAAATTTAAAGTGAAACAACACAAAACACTGCAAACCACAACACAATTAAATATAAATTAAAATATGAAAACAAAAAGAAGATGCACATTCTCTGTCATATGGGCCTGCATGAATAAACCTTCTGAATCCTTTATCGTCGGCAGCTGAAAATAGTTGTGGATGATTACTATACCTTTATAATGTGACATTGCTGTCCCTGGCTTTCTTTCTTTCTCTGTCTGTCCCTCCTGCTCTGTTCCTGTGCTAATGCGAGTGTAACTACCGCCCCTCCCCCCTCTGCCCAGCGCAAAGCACAAGGCTCATGCATGGAGTGAAGCGGGAAAAAAGTGCGAGAGAGAGAGAGAGGGTGAGAGAAGGGAAAAAACGTTTACGTCAAAGATCCGCCTCTAAGAGCCATTTCATTCGCAACCGACACATCACTAATACATTTGTATGACTCAGTCTAGGTGGATGGATGATCCTCCACAGCAGAAAGTATCAAAGGCTGAAAGCTGTTACACTTATTCTGTTGTTTTTCCTTTCTAAGATTTGTTTGTGTGGCTATAATAGTAGCTTCTATTACAGTTTGACATCAGTTTTCTTGTTTCTCAAAGATAACCAGAACAAGTAAAAAAAAGAAATATAAAAGTGGAGACACAACTGGACAAAAAGAAGTAAATGACAAAGTCCCAAACTGGCTCAATCAAATTGAACTGAATTGGATAAATCCCGTGGTTCACTGTGTTCTCTTGAACCAATTGAACTCGAATGTTCTCAGTGTGCCTCTTCAATTTTTCCTTCAGTAGCTTTTCCCACTTGGCACCATCTATTTTCTGTCTGATTGTTTCCATGCTTCATTGATTTCATGTATTCTTTCAAATGGAAGTCTGCTTTTCCTTTCAGCATCATTAAAAAGACATTTTTGAATGAAATCAAGCCGGTGTTTCTTCTGTAGTCATTCTTACGATTCTTGCCATGATACAATTTTAATTAACAAAATTCATCTATGTGGGTTTTTAACCAAGCTCAATATGTGTAATGTGCTCTCTGGGAGTCGCAGGTTGGGGATTTGATATTTATTGCCTTGAGCAGATTTTAAATCAGCTAAAAAAAAAAAAATCGCCATTAATATCGTAAATTTTCACAAAAGCATCATCGTTCTCCAAGGCAACCTGTTCTTTTATTTTGGTACTAGTGTTGCCTTTTAAAACTCAAGGTCTGAGTCTATCCCCCAACACTGGAGTGTTCTTATTCCAGGCAAGCGTCGTCAAGGCCTTCCCCAGCACATTTGTAAAACTGCTGACTCGGCATGTTTTAAAGCACAGAGAAAGGTAGCAAGGTATTAGAAAAATTCTCTTACTTCTCTCCACAGAGACTTAAACTAAATTTACTATCTGCAGAGGCTGCCTCAGAGCTATGCTGCTCCCCCCTGTGACAGTGGAGTAAAAGGAAAGAAAGAGAAAAGAAGGATGAGAGACAGAATCATACTAATCCTTAACAAGGGAAGTTGAGATAAAGTTTTTTACCGTGAGGCCTTTTGTTTATGTGTATGTGTGCATGTAGCGTAGGCGTGTCTGCTTCTTTGCCCTCTGTGGTTCCCCCAGCAGTGCTGTGGCAGTATTAGTGAGATTGTCAGACCCAGACCGCAACCTGGATAAACCAGTGCACAAAGAGGTCTCACCTCTAGTTAGACTGAGCAAGACAGAGTCTAGCAGCCAAGTGATGGAGAGCAATTGTTAGTGCTGCTTCGCAGTTAACAAATAACATAATCGCTCAGCGTGTCAGTGGTTCTTGTTTGTGCGTGCACAAAAAAACATGTAACAGGCAGGAATAATTTTCAGGAAAAAATTAGGTTGATGCTTAAACAAGATGTAATATATGATGAGCATGTATACATCCATTACAGATAACACTGTCATGGCCCTCCAGTCCTCTCCGATTCACTGTTTGGTTTTGTTTGTTCTCTCTCATCCACACACCTCCCTGCCTGGACGGTATTCGGTTCTGGGTTCCTGCCTTGGCCTACATACCTTGTCGTGATTACTCACCTGCTACTCATCGCTCTTGATTGCTCCCGCCACTACTTAAGGCGACGGCTGGGTAAGGTTCTTCTCTGGGTTGTTGTACTTATTTCAGCAGTTCTTGCCAAGAGCTGGTTCCCAGTAGTCCAATTCCTTGGAATTGGTAGCCAGCTTGTGTCTCGATTCTGCTTATTGGCTACTTGCACTTCTGCTACAATCAGCTAATTTCAGTTTGTGTGCTGGAGGACAAGCGGCACAGTCTACAGTCGAGATATGAGCATTTTATTTATATTTTATTGTACACAAACACATGAGTGTGATGGCAAAATCCAAACTGGATCCAGGACCACTGCACTATGCTGCTAACACAACTTTAGCTTTTCATTAGCACCTACACAGCTAGCATGCTAATGCTAAACTAGCCAAGAACCAAGAATGTTGCTAAAGCTGAGTGAATGCTGACCCTAGCCCAACAACCAGACCCTAAACTTGAATAGGTGGTTTTTATCTTTTCTTTGAACCACTGACTTTGTGTTCATGCCTAAACTCCCAGAGAAAGATCATATGTTGCCAATGCCTCAGTAAGCAAAATTGCTATTGGCTATCCAAAAAGTCGCTAGAAGTCGCTAAAAGACATCATCACCTAATTTGCATAATTGTTCATGCTTATGTAATTGCAGGGGTGGAAGTAACGAATTACAAATACTCACGTTACTGTAATTAAGTACATTTTTTGGGTACTTGTACTTTTATGAGTAATTTTTCAAGTGTGTAATTTTACTCATACTTGAGTACAACTTACACCATGTAATCTACTTCGCTACTTATAAAATCAAAAGTCACTACTGAGTACGCCCACAATTTGAATTAATATTCAAACCTTTC
>NW_005187557.1:253328-256242 GCF_000239375.1 Pundamilia nyererei
AAAAAAAAGAGTTCAGAAGCATTAAAAAAGTGTTTAAAATCACAATAAATGGAAGTCAATCATAATTTAAGCATTCATGGAGTTAAAAGTTACAAGTAAACCAAAGATTTGTTATCTAATGTGAAACAAGGGAAAAAAAAACTTTGTATTTGCTGCAAGTTGTTTTACAAGTTCATTTTGGGTTGTCAATCTTGTATTTTCTTTTATCCCATTGGTTGATGTAAACCTATTGTCCAATCAGACGTAAGGAAGGCGGGATCTAAGCGAGGCGAAAGAAAAAAACACTAACTAAGCTAGTGAGAGTCGGCAGCGGCACATTACCGGAGGAGGTTGTATACCAGAGCTAATAGGAGAATAGTCAAACAATAGCCGTGGATGCAGCGTCTACGTTCCTGTTATGGACTGTTTTACCCTGTGATGATGGACCGAGAGGAATTCTCTGGGTCCTTCTGCTGTGGATAGGATTTCTGTGGGTTCGTCCCAGTGTACTCAGCAACCTGGGTATGCCACTAATTCCAACCACGTTGCCGAGTGGAGGCCGCATGGTCACAAATCAAGCCTGCCCCTCAGCTTGCCCTTGCACTTAGCCCAGAGGATTTGTGAGTAGACCTGATCAGGTGCATTTTGTTTTCTGCTCGTTTAACAAGTGAAGCGGCCATTTGTGTGTTTTCAAAGGGACTGGGGTGTTTTTAAAGTAAGGACAGAGAAAAAAAAATTACAAAAACTTTAAGTTAAAGCTATGGAATGATTGATAAATGTAAATCTAAATAGACTTGAGTGTCTCAGACAATGCTATTCAAGCTGATGAGACAGGTATATTGATTTAATTTTATTGCAGACATGTTCTTTTATACCTTGAAGAGTCTGACCCAGTTTATAACTTTGTATAAAAGGCTGAGGATAAACTCATAGTAGTCCATTTATTGATGTAGATGCAGACTAAAAAAAAATTATAAATAAAAACACCAGCTTACTGCCTCTGTATTTTTTGACCCTGTAATTTCCTTCTCTGCGTCTCCTTCTCTGTTAGTCAATGTTATTGATGGTCCATTCGATGCCACAAAGGCACCGGGGAGGCTTTTTCATTACCATGCATTCAATATGTCATCAGGACAAAGACTTTTCTGAGAGATGATCCAGCCACAGCTGTTTGGAATCTCTGAGGTGGTACCCATATGGAAAAGATATATATAAATCTTATAAAGTTTGTATCTGTCTTGTGTGAAACTTGTATGAAAAGCATATGAGTATGAAAACAGATATAAGATCCCTTGAAAAATTATATAATGAAACTTGTATGTTTTGGATACTTACTAAAACAATGTATGAAAGTAATGCGAAAGTGGCCACTTTCACGAGTAAATCATGTAAGCCTTATATGATTTACTCATGAAAGTGGCCACTTTCATGAGTAATCACATATAAGTTTTTACTATTTCTTTTCCATATGGGAGGTTTTACAACTATACGTGTATGATATTGCTTTCTTATTTTTCACGTGTGTTAAGGTTACTAGTTTGGCTAAGATATTGTCACCGCCATTGGTTAGCCTGATATTAAAATAAGACGGAGCTAGCTAATGTGCTTGTGTGTGCATGCATAATTGAGCTACAATTCGTAGGAATGTTTTAGCTTATTATTTGGACAACCACCGTCATTACAATAAATTAAACTTGTAGTCATTTAAAACTCACAGGCCTACAATCAGCTGCCCTATATTTAAAAAACAAACAAACAACTAAAACTTGAACACAGTGCTGAGCTGCATCTCAAATTAATCTTCCAGCTCTCAGCTGACATGTACCAGAGCCCGATTGATGGATCAGTTGATCAGTATCATAGACCTGATATAGGTCTATCATAGTGACATGGCTCTTAATCAGTAGGGTTATATGTTTCCCAATATGATATCTTTTTTTAAAGAACATAATGTGGATTGTTTTTATTTGTTAGCTGTATGGGCAGCATTTTTGTGTATGTGATCCCTTTTCTTAAATTAGATTTGCTAGATACACATATTTTGCTCTCTTAGTATTTTTAGGACCTGACTAATACTGAAAACTTTAGGGTGATACTGATAAAAAGGAGTTAAAAATTTAGATACTGATACATTGGTCGATACTCTTTTTACAGATAGTATACAGATTACAGAACTTAGAATGTATACAGAAATTCATGTTTTTTGCAATGATCGTTCAAAATTGGTTTACACTTGTGAATAAATATAGCAATATATCTGCAAAATTTGACCAATTCACCACTCTTTTATACTATGCTCAACAATCAAAGATTAGCTCAAGTCTAGTTGAATAATGTTTTAAAAATGTGTTTTCCTTTAGTGTTAATCACAGTGATGTTATGAAGTAATGTATGAACCTGACGTATGATAATATTTATCTCTACAGAGGAAACATCCATTGAAGATTGAGCAGTACAATATCACTGTGGCATCAACATCTCGACAGCGAAAGACCACAGCCACAACAATCAAGCTCTCAGCAAATACGCAAGCCAAGTTACCAGACCTGATGTTGAGAGCTGCAAACAAACATGTTCCACAAGCAACTGTTGACAAGCTTGTCATCAATTTCATATGTGAGGGTCTACAGCCATTTGCAGTGGTAGAACAGCCATCTTTCAAAGAATTGGTTACCACATTACAACCTCAAGCCAAAGTCATCTCCAGACCCACTGTCCGTGCCAGAATCTGTGAAGCTGCTTATCACATGAAGATGACTTTGGTTGCAGCATTGGATAAAGTCAAATTTGTTGCTACCACTACTGATTGTTGGTCAGCTCATCAGAAAAGTTACCTTGGAGTCACATGCCATTGGATAGAGGAAGAGTCCCTGGAAAGAAGATCTGCAGCACTAGCATGCAAAAGATTGAGAGGGTCTCACACATTTGACATGCT
>NW_005187557.1:257795-268470 GCF_000239375.1 Pundamilia nyererei
TTCATCTGAAAAATGTGCTTTGAACATAAATATTTATACTGGTGAATCGAGTTGAATGCCTGCTATTGACAACAGAATAAAACATCAGTCTGTTAAAAAGTAATTAATACTCTGAGTAGTTTTTGAGAACAGTACTTTGTACTTTTACTCAAGTATTTTTTAACACCAGTACTTTTACTTGTAATTGAGTACAATTTAACCAGTGTAACAGTACTTGTACTTGAGTACAAATTTTGAGTACTCTTTCCACCTCTGTGTAATTGTAACCTACCCTTTAGCAGAGAGAAATAACATTGTGGAAGAGACATAAATTGAGTATAAAACACTTTAAATGCATTTAGAATGTATTTATAACTACAAATTAATTTTCTTTTAGCAATTATCGTTTTTTTAATGTCACAATTCCAACCCTCCTCCTTTGTCTGGGCTTGGGATCGGCGAAAGTGACCTGAAATAGGCACTCTGGTGGAGTTACTTTTTTGTGTGTTTGTGTTTTTAAGTAGTTTTAAACATTGTGATCCACAAAAAGTAACAGTAAAAGAAGAAGTCAGGGCGGGAGCAGCAACTTCAATTATGCGCGATTCAGTTGCAGTTTTGATGCGTAGGGGTGAACAAATCCTAACAGCAGCTGGGGGCGACTGCTGTGTGGGGGCTATCCACCGCCTGTGAGCGCTTTGGCATGGGCGAGGTGCCCACAACAGCAACCGCTGCTTGTTGAGAGTAAGCTTTGACGTGTGCTTTCACGTCAGAAAGTCATCATAAGTCTCCAATAACACCAGCAAAAGTCGCCAGATTTGTTGCTAGTTGCTTTTTAGGAAAAAAGTCACTAAGGGGGTCTGAAAACTCGCTAAGTATAGCGATAAAATTACTAAGCTGACAACACTGCGTTTGTCCTCATTAGAATTTGTGTTGTGGTACTGTAGCCTGTAGGTTTATATTGTTAAATGGTAATTTAGAGACAATGTGTTTCAGGCCATTTTGTAGAGAAACAGGAAAGTAATGTAATGAGTATTATTACGAATTACTTCATCCTGGGAGTAACTAATGAACCACATTACTTTAGAAAAGTGTTCTGGGTAATATGTAATAATTTTTTTGAGCAACACTGATCACAAAAAAGAAGGGAGATACCTCCAACATGCACAAACATTTGACCACAAAGTATGCAATTAATTTCCACGAATGTAATGTCTTTGTTATGCTGCTTAGCAACAGTGGTAAATTGACTCGATAAGTGATATTGGTACTGTAATTGTAATCCCTAAATTCTTATTAATTCCCATCCCTAGTCAAGTCAATGTTTATTCATATAGCACATTTTAAGCAAGCTCAGTTAACCAGAGTACTGAAAAGATCTAAATCAGCAATAAATATACACTAAAATCATTTAAAAACAACAAAAATATGCAAGACTGTGTTTGTGCAAGTAGAACTGAAAGGAAGCAACAATAAGCAGGTTTTTAACAGTGTTTTAAAAGGATTGAGAGACTGTGTGGCTCTTATATGGAAAGAGCCGCCACTGAAAACCCTGTATTACCTCTGCTTTTACGTGTGGGGCGATTGTGGCTCAAGAGTTGGGCGTTCGCCTTGTAATTGGAAGGTTGCTGGTTCGAGCCCTGGCTTGGACAGTCTCGGTCGTTGTGTCCTTGGGCAAGACACTTCACCCGTTGCCTACTGGTGGTAGGCAGCCTCGCCTCTGTCAGTGTGCCCCAGGGTGGCTGTGGCTACAATATAGCTTGCCATCACCAGTGTGTGAATGGGTGGATGACTGGATATGTAAAGCGCTTTGGGGTCCTTAGGGACTAGTAAAGCGCTATATAAATACAGGCCATTTACCATTTAGGACTATTCAGGAGTAGTTGGTTCATAGACCTCAGCGCTCTGATAGCAGTGCAGGATTGCTAAAGTTCAGTTATGTAAGTTTGAGCCAAACCATTGTGACTCTTAAAAATATAAAAAACAAACATTTTAACTGGATTCTGAAATAAACTGCAAGCCAGTGTAAGGAGGCCAATAATTCCACTCAGTAACACTGAAACACAATCTTCTTGTACAGGACAAGCTTACTTTAAAACTGCTCCAAAGCCTCCACCAGTGCAAACATAGTAGAAAGATCCATTTCAGTGACCTGAATTAGTGAATGTGAGGCTGAGCAGAAATATCTCTTGTCTCCTTTCTACCACACCGGAAACATTTTGATTTTATAGCTGAAGATGGGCAAAAAAGTCTCTGAGTGGACGTCACAGAAAGTGCTTTGGTAATTTAGTGTTGGTGTCATTTTTCTGTTTCTGCTAATCTCAGTAAACGGTCTCTCTCGCTGGTGTCTTTTTGCTCAATCAAAAGCTGGACACGATGAAACACAATCCAGCTGTCACTCAGAGTAATTGGCTCTTTAATTTCTCAGGTTTTTCTCATTTTGTTTTACCCCAATTTTTTTTGATTGGAAAGGCTAACATTGGTTTAATACAGTTTTATATCAAGGTGATGCTAGGGATGCACCTTTCCAAATGGGCTAATTAGTGAGTACTACCTGATAAGCTGTTAACTCTCCAGATCTACCCTCCTGTCAAATTATGGTTACACCTAGGGATAGACAATTTGTCAAAAATGTATCCAAACTGACATTCAGAAACTCGTAATCATGTCTGTGTTGGTTATTATTTTTTTTTTTTTTGCTGTTTTAAATCCTGTTAATACTCCCTTCAGTATGCACTCTACCCTTTAAAACAGTGTTTCTCAAAATATGATCAGGTGAAAGGTTATCTGGTTCCACCTGCATGAATAACGGGCAGAACAATTACATTCTCTTCCACTAGAGGGCAGTACAACTACCTGCTCTAATTAAATGAGTTGCCAACTGCCAGTAAAACCGAAGAAGATGAAAAAGAATTTACGTAATAGTCATGCTGTGAGTGACACAACAAAGCACGTAACAGCAATAGATAAATATTTGAAAAGAAAACATAGTCAATCTGACCTGGGTCCTGAAGAAAATTCTGAGCCAGATGAAGGCCCTAGCATGAGCAGTGATCAGAAGAAAGCAAAAAATGTATAAGGGGGACATACTGAACCAATTCCGCTATGCCTGGTGCACAGGGAAAAATGATCAATATGCTTTTTGTAACATTTTTGTTTGGTGATGTGTCGAAATATGTGCCGTGGCTCCAAAAGGTTGGGAAACACTGTTTTGAAACGTCGCACTAAGTGTGGGGTCATGTGACTCAGCCCTGTCTGGTGTGTGACATGGTGACATCATGCCGGAAAGCTCAAACACAAAGCAGAGATGCATAAGGACCTTGTTCAATCTACAAATTTTGTCTTTTAGTAAAGAAGACATCAAACAAAAAGAAGGAAACAGAAAAACTGTGGAAAAAAAAATAGTTCCAGCAACCATCTTTTTAATACAGTCTTTTACAGTGTCTCATCCTATAAGGCTGAGGTCAAGCGCACTGTTGATGGTAAGTGATAACCAACTTACAGGTGGGCTCTTGCCAGAGTCACATGCTATGTGGGGCATACAGTTATTGATTATTAGAGTAGACCAAATAAGTAACATCTTGAGTAAACCCATATGGAAAAGATATATATAAATCTTATAAAGTTTGTATCTGTCTTGTGTGAAACTTGTATGAAAAGCATATAAGTGTGAAAACAGATATAAGATCCCTTGAAAAATTATATAATGAAACTTGTATGTTTTGGATACTTACTAAAACAATGTAATGCGAAAGTGGCCACTTTCATGAGTAAATCATGTAAGCCTTATATGTGATTACTCATGAAAGTGGCCACTTTCATGAGTAATCACATATAAGTTTTTACTATTTCTTTTCCGTATGGGAATAACTATTTGCTTAGTAAATTGATTGCGACCTGATAGTACTTGACTGTGCTTTCAGGCATGCTCAACACTGCCAGTAGAGTCGTGTACAACCCCTCACACATGTCCAGTAGCAGTAGATCTTTGAGCAACTCGGTAAACTCGACCACTGAGAGTGCATTCACCAGCACTCTATGCCGGGAAGCACACAGTTTCTTTCTCACCTCTTACAGTAAAAGAATGCTGGCTATTTCCCAGAGGGAAATGATCAGTTTTCTAGCTTTTATCACCCCAGTGGAGGTCAGCCTTTTTACACCCAGAGCTTAGATATCCCCACCATTTCTCACAATAAGATAAAGACACATGCTTCTATTAGTCAGTGAATTTATTGACTTACGTGGGCAGTTATTGTGCATGTGGATTAGTAAGTGTTACCTTTCCTGTTCGGCATCCACCCTTTGCCATTTTTCCATCCCTCTCCTCATATCATTATATCAACCACGCTTACTTCCAGACCTTTGGCCTTCCCTGACAGAAAGCTGCCTCATCCCTACACGTTGCCTTCTCTCACTTTGTAATCCAACTGTCTGACCCTTTACACCCTTTCTCTGTCTTCCTCAGCCTTTCCCGTCCTTTCCGTACGACCCTCGACGGTTCCCCTCTGTATCTTTAACATCTCATCAGATTTCACTAAATCTCTTCCCATCCCTCCACGTCTGCACACGTCCCTTCTGTGATCTGGGTGACATTTCTGCAGGCACGCCTGTCACGTCACGCAGAAGGGGGGCGCTGCCCTCCGATGCACAACCCAGGAAAGTGAGGGGCCCCATTAATGTCTGAGCCTAATGCTCGTACAAATGGCGAGGGGGGCTCTCATTAATGTACAACGCTTTATTTGCAGCTTTGCACCCAGAGCGCGTTTCATTGAGTATGCAAGAGCAGGGTAAAAAAAGATGAGACCGGGGGAAGCAGGAATGAAAGAGCATCTAATTACATGACAGACTTAGCCTCTGGATCTCTGTGATTGAATAGGTCGCCCTTTCCTGATATTACTCCACAAAGCTTTCATAATATGCTCCCTCTGTCTCTCATGCCTGTCATTCTACACAGCTTGTGAGCCTTTGCTGCAGTGTGTGTGTGTGTGTGTGTGTGTGTGTGTGTGTGTGTGTGTGTGTGTGTGTGTGTGTGTGAATTTGTGTATATTGAGCCACTTTTCCTTGCACCAGGACAGCCAGCTCTGGCACATGCTTTTCGTTTTGGTCCTCAGCTTTCCCTGGGCTGTC
The DNA here is from genome assembly GCF_000239375.1 of Pundamilia nyererei. NCBI lineage: Eukaryota > Metazoa > Chordata > Actinopteri > Cichliformes > Cichlidae > Pundamilia > Pundamilia nyererei. The sequence continues at coordinate 262,899 of NW_005187557.1, forward strand.
TGCCTGAGTTATATTCGTCCCTAATATATTGACCCAGTGAATGAGATGAAGCTTAGGTCCTGTGTGCTGCCTCCTTTGTATTGTGTGTGTGCGCGCGTGTCCGATTTCTCTCGGGGATAACTAAATGTTACACGCCTGCTGCTGTTGCCGTGCAGTGGATCTTACTTTTTCGGCCACTGGATAACAAGGTTGACTCTCTGCTGGAGGAAGTCTCAGCTTTCTGCTCCGTCTGGCTAAATAGACAGCGCCTCGGCTAGATCAGACTCTGTGGGCGTTCGGGTGCACTCTGCTGCTTCTCTCTAGAGAGATTCTTCAGTGTGTGTCGATGGATGGTCTGGTGGGTGTACACACCAAAGAGGCCTTCACATACATATGCATGTGTCATTTCTTGGCCCCAGAGGAGGTCTGGATTGCAATTATTACAGGAATATAGCCTCGGGGAAACAGATACTTTGAAATGTTAAATATTTTCTTACATAAATGCATTTTATATTCCAGAAGCAAACTTTTATTCTTGACAGATGGATTATTTTCTCAAAAAAAGAAAAAGAAAAAAGGACTTATGTGCAAATAATTGACAGCCTCTCAGTTTCATCTTGCTCTAAATGCCCCTGTGTGCAAAAAATCCAAACATCTGGCACTCTCGAAAAGTGGGACATCAGGTGTCGAATCCATACTCTGGTGCCTAACTGGGTCAATCCGAAGCGCTCGCAGAATTCTAATTTATATATTGAGAGGATTAAATTCCTGTAGAATTGGTGTGTGAGCAACTGCTGCTATAAAAAAAAAACAAGCAAATCCAGAAGCCTCTCCAAACAAGACATTTGACAAATGAGACTTTTGCACTTTTTCATCTACCATTCTCCCTATCTGCTATAAGATCCTGGCTCTCCCTGACATCATTACTAGACTTCTGTGGAACTCGGGTGCTTTCTTCTATAAACAGACAGGCAGATTGGATCTAAACCCGACAAGACCTCGCTGGGAAATTTAGCATGGTGCATTCATCCTATAAAATATTGAGGTGACTGATCGGTCACATGAGCGCGGGTCATTTCTGTGGGAACCTGTTGCCGGAACGTCACATCACTCATGGCTTGTCAGCCCCCGGTGTTATTTTTTCATCTATCTTTAGTTCCTTTTTTTTGCAGCGAGGCGTGACATTTTCCAAACAGTCAGGTTTCAATAAAACATTCTGTATCTGTCACAGAAAAGGGTGGGGTGGGGTGGGGTGTGTGGGGCTAAGTCTGGAAAACAGCTAACCTTGTTTTTGTGACAGGCGAGGAAACTTTGCAGAATATGACAGGAACGATTGCATGAAGTGCCTCAGAGGAAAGCTTTTATATATTTACTCTGCCGTACAGTTATTTATTTATTTTTTGCTATTCAAAGACTTCCCTGCATTTCTCGGCCTCTGCCACATCTCTGGCCTTTCCTCTCTTTTAATTCCATCACATTTTCTCATTTATTCCCTCCCTCTGGTAAACCGTTAAAGTCACCCTCACTGCTCTGAGATGAACATACATCCAGGCTGTCTGTGCAGTAACAAAAACAAAACAAACACAGCATTTTGCCCTGCAAGTAGACATCAATTTACCCTGATCGTGAATTGGCAGTAATCGTCCAGACTGATGGTCAATCAAAAGCACATCACGCGCTCTGAGCGAAAAATAAATTAAAGTCTCCTCGTGCGTGTGTTCCCTTTCAAAACCAATACCTTTTCCGGTGTATGTTGTACACCGTGTGTAACCTCCCGCTCCAAGAAAAAAAGTCCAGAAAACTGATGCTGTTTCTATAAACTTTTTTTTTCTAAGACCAGAAAAGATAGATTGTTTTTTTCACTGAACAATGACATGGCTTTGTGAAACTTCTCTCCTATTTTCTTGGCTCACTAAAAGGAAATGTAGGGCTTCAGTGGAGATTGTGGAGATTCTGTGCTCGGCTTGGTGTATATGTAGCCTGGGGTGCTTTGTGGTGTGAGCTTTGGAAACTCCAACAGCAAGGACCAAATCACTCCCAGTAATACTGTGTAACAGGCAAAGAGTGATGTTCATTTCACATTTTGCTTTTGTTGTTGTTGTTTTAACATTTTGCTCTGGATCAGTCCGAATAGTTTCACATGAATTAAGAAAAAAAAATAACACTTTATAACTACCACTAATCAATATTATTATCAATATATATATATTTTTTTTACAAATCATTAGTTATCATTTGTTTCTTTGTACTATTGGCTTGTGTACTGACACATAATTACCTAAAAAACAACAATAACCATAAACTGTATATAAAAGATGGAAGTAGCCACTGTTACATCATTTTAAAGCCTCCGGGGGACATGTGAGGGTGATGCTAAAAGATTTGTTGCTTGTCAGGCACATCAACTTACTAGACCACAATTAGGCTTTGAAACAGCTCCAAACTGCTGACCCTTTGCTCATGCTAAGCTAGCTCTGATGCTAGCAATCGCATACTGCTACTGAATCATGATTGAATTGAACAAACTGACCTCATATGACCCTTTAACAATTATTAAGAAGTAGGCTCATCAATGAGAGACCTGACACCAAACATATGATTACGTTTCACACATTTACGTTGCATTATGAGTCTACAGATCTTTCTGTTGACCCCATCTATCTTCTTGAGGTATGATACCCAACCTAACTAACAAAAATTAACCAAGCAAATGAAAATCATTAAAACAAAGGCTGCAAACAGGACAAGAGCCTTGATCTCTGCGATTTAGGTCTCCAGCATCACCATAATTCCATCATCCTAATACTGACATTTTACATATTTTTGTGCCAGGTGTGTTATGCCACAGACACCAAATAACACGTTCCTCTTATCTCTGCAAAACTGGTTGCTTCTGCAAAATTTGAAGCTTTGGCATGAGGTAGCACTAGGATTCTATTTTTAATTTCTGTTGGTCAAGATGCAAAAATAAAAAATGATACACCAACAATGTCTGGAGAGAAGAAGAGCAATGCACACACACTTTCTATCCCAATTAATTTTTTTAAAATAACATACAGTTCAATCAAAGGGTATACATGAAGCTGCGGGGTGACAGCAATATATAAGTAGATCAAATATATATTTTTAATGGCCAGTAGAAGGTGACTCCTCTGGTTTCAAAATGAAATCCAGCTACATATGAGTCTACGGGGAACTATACCTTCCCTTACCTGCTACCCTGTGACCTCAGTCACTGGTGGGTATCCTGTGATAGACAAGTAGTTAGATGATGAGTGTGCAGCATCCCTCTCTTTTACAGTCAAATTTCTTGTTGCTGACAAATATTCAAAGTATTGTTTTAATATTTAGCTCATCATCCAATAAGTAAGTATGAAACAGAAGACTTTGGTTAATTTGTAATCAATAGATTAAGCGTCGATTGGACACTGTATGCGTTGTATGCGTCTTGTCTCTGATGTAGTATTTTTGTTTATTAAAATGCCAACACATGCCCAGCAATCTGGACAATCTCGTGTTAGTTGTCATTTCAACTAGATCTAAAGGTCATGATGATCTATCAGGCTTTCTGTAATCCGAACCACAGATCAGAGAAAGGGTAACTTGCACTTTAAAACTGCTGCTTAAACTTGTTTCCATGTTCATAGATTTAGGCTAGATGCAGATCTGATCTAGACTGAAGGTTATCGAGTGATTCGTGTGACCTTTTTATATGAAAAAGTGGATGCATTTATGTACCAAATTGTTTTTCACCTGGCTGTGATGAGAAAGGGAGATTTTTCTTCAGTGAACGACCAACCTGCCCGGGACATTACAGCCACAGCTTCACCGGATCGGTTGAATCAGATACGGTCACATTGGAACGAAAGGTAGAAATGTCAAGCCTGAGTCACGAATAGCAATGAGATTCAGAGTGTGGCTTATCCAAGATGAACCCGAAAGGACACAGACAAAGATTATGTAGGATAAGTTAGTGCGCCAGAAAACCTTTTCCTAACTTAACCTCCTTGTTATTTAACATCCCAGCGGCTCAACACAGAGTTCAGGAAACACTCCAGAGTATTGCTTGCTTAATGGATAGCACACTGTTCAAGTTAAGGGATTTGATTTCCCCAGGAGTGCTCATTTAGTGGCTGAGTGATACAGCTGAGTATTTCCTGTGCCACCCACATGCACTTTCAGTAAAAAGATATGCTAGCATATCACTTATGTTCAAAAGCTGGTTTAGGGTAATAGCAATTGACTTGTACAGTATGCATTAGTTGGCTAAACTGCTCTTAAGAAGGGTGCTTGAGTAGCTTGAGTAATGCATTCCTTAAGTGGTGAATAGGTAGAGGAGGAAAGGTGAGACTCTTCAGGTTCTTTTCCTCTTTCGATGAGCTCATAGGAACGGGTGAAGTGTGCGGTGAGCGATCACCGATGAAATACATCACTCCTGCAGACGGCCCAGAGCAGATCAAAGCAGATCTGCTGCTGGGAGGTTTCAAAGAGCAGCTGTCATCTCATTACATCCACAGCTTTCATGTGAAAGGTTGATGAAACAGACTGTCTTTCGCCTGTCTTTCCATCATGCGCTGGGTACAGGACAATTACATTAATTTGGCCTGTGAATTATGTTTTAGTAATTCCAAAAACGTTCTTGGCTTCACAAATGGCCATAGCAAGACACATCATTGGAATGCTGCCTGAATTTAGGATTAAGGGAACAGAGACTTTCTTGGATCACATCTGTAATGACATGGTATATGCAAATAAAAATTTAGTGGTTATTTGAAAGTGCAAGTGCAGCTTATAATAATCAAAATAAGTCAAAATAATAATAAATGAGTTCACAACAGTTAAACAGGTAATAGATGAATGTGGTTTTAAGAATATATACTACTGGTATTGTATCAAACATAAAACTTTAAATCTGAAAAATAAGTTAAAATGAGAGAGAATAAGAATTTATTTCATCAACGAGGTACTTTACTCTTTACTTCTACTGGTGTTATAAGCATTAGATGAGCAATTAGCAAAATATGCTAACATTTGAGTGCTAATATATTCACATTAATAAAGCAAGGATGCTAATTAATGAATAAAGGCAGATAAGAGAGAGAAAGAAAGATCTCACTGAATTCTGATTTGAAGTTTGTGGGAGAATTCTGTTCAGGAAAGATTATAGTAAAAGAAGAAGTCAGGAAACTAGTGCTGTTTCTATACATGAGCTTTTTATAGTAAAAGAAAGTTATAGATTTTGATATAGCTCTTCTTCTGCATTGTAAGGTAAGTTTACCAGGCTGTACATCACAGCTTGCCCTATAATCCCCCGCCCAGCAACCGTAAATTGGATAAGTGACTAATAAAATGGGTGGACGGGCAGATGGATCAATGGACTAATGGATGCAAGCTCACCTTTGCTAATTAGTGTTAAATATAAAGCGCAGCTGAGGCTGGAGGGAATATTGTTGTACAAGGTAAAGAGGCATGGGATCGCGGGCAATCCAGCCAATACAGGGAGTGCAGAATTATTAGGCAAATGAGTATTTTGTCCACATCATCCTCTTCATGCATGTTGTCTTACTCCAAGCTGTATAGGCTCGAAAGCCTA
>NW_005187557.1:269595-274396 GCF_000239375.1 Pundamilia nyererei
GCTGATTTGTTTTTGTTTTGTTTTTGAATGTCAGAAATGTATATTTGTGAATGTGGAGATGTTATATTGGTTTCACTGGTAAAAATAAATAATTGGAATGGGTATATATTTGTTTTTTGTTAAGTTGCCTAATAATTATGCACAGTAATAGTCACCTGCACACACAGATATCCCCCTAAAATAGCTTAAACTAAAAACTACTTCCAAAAACATTCAGCTTTGATATTAATGAGTTTTTTGGGTTCATTGAGAACATGGTTGTTGTTCAATAATAAAATTCTTCCTCAAAAATACAACTTTCCTAATAATTCTGCACTCCCTGTATATGCGTACAGATTAAACTCCACAAATATTAAGTTCATGGAAGCACTGGAAGAAAAGCCAGGAATCATGAATGTTTAAAGAACTTTCATTGCTTTGTCTAAACACCATGGGAAATCTCGATGCATATCTTAGCAATAATAATAACAACACTACTAACTTGACATCTCAAACTTACACGCTCACAGTTAGGTGATTCTTTGCATTTTCTGTCACAAAAATATATATATTTAAATTGGCATTGGAGCTACACATTACCTAAATCATATTCTTTTACTTGTTGTACTAAATATCTGCATTGTTGGCTGGTATTGGGTGTGTTTCAGGATCAATAACCAACACAAAACCTGACTTTTAAGTCATTGATCATTTTGACAGTGGTATTCACACAGGATGTGCGCGCCTAGTCGAACTAGTCAAACAATCATTACTAGTCACTTGTCAGCATCAAATGTACTAATCATTTATATTTAAGTGTTATATTTTGTAATGCGTCCTAATGTTATACAGCCATCTGCCACCAGATAGAGCATCATTGGTGAGAAGGCCACAACACCGGTGCTCCTTCACATCGAAAGGAGCAAGCTGAGTCGGGAGCCTCCTGGGGAAGGTGTTTCGACTGGGCATGTCCTACCGGGAGGAGTCGCTGGAGTAGACCTTGGAGAGAAGATCAGTCAGCTTGCGAATGCCTTCACGTTTACCCAGATAAGCTGTTGGAGGTGGAGAGAGGGAAGTGTATATTATCAGATTGTGTTATATATTATCAGTCCAAAATGACAATGATAGTGATCTAGCATCCTTGGTTATAAATCAGTGTAAGGCCTACATTTAACCGTTTTCAGTTTACTTTTTCCACACAGTGTCATCTAAAGCTTGATGACATAATGCACTGATGGCAGCTTTCCTACTGGACAGTGACTGAAAGACATAATTGCCTTAAACAAGCACCAGTTAACTGCCATTCAACAAATGTCACTGTAGTCTAAAAGTGTTCGCAGAAGCGTTTAAGTACATAATTACCTTTTCATTGTCGACCTGAATGTTGCTGCCGATTTAGAAGCCAATCTTTCTGTGATTATGAAAAATACCTTGACGTGTAAAGTAAATGATCCACTGTACCCACGATCTTCACTCTTCACTTCAAAATTTCTTTTTGCTTTAAACCAATGTCAGCAATTTTGAAGACAAAAGAAAATGGAGCCGAGACAAAAGGAAATGGAAAAAGAATAAAGTGGTGGAGGACATTAAAGGATTGGCCTCTCATGATCTTGATATAAAGTGCATTCTTGCATTGCAGCACTGATGGAAGAATTTGTGTTTGAAGCAATAGCAAAGCCAGACTCCAAAAATCTGTTTGTTTAAAAGCTGCTATATGTAGTCTGTCTCAACATGGCATTCCCAAAGGAATTCCTCATCGTGTAGTTCAGAACAATGACACCATCTTGGTGTACTGGTGTGGCTTTCTACACAGGTGTAATGAAAAAATCCAACCAAAGACAGTGTTTAATCTTAAATATTTAACTTCAAAAACATCCTGTATTAGTAAAATAATATGATCAAAGTCTCACTGCTGCTAGTGAGATGGAGTTTTAGATATTAATATCTATAAGCTAAAACTATGCTTAATCCAAACTGTGGAAAGCAGTCAGCATCAGCATGTACTAAGAATTAAACTAAAATAGCTCAATAGTTTGGAAAGTGTAGATGTCTTCTGAATTACTCTGTGTACTCTTATATGGTATTCATAAGATTTTGCAATTACTATATAATAAGCTCTCACTTAGATTTCATCCTGTTGTGTGCTGTGTAAACAGATCCACTTACTTGCCTCTCTTTTTGTTTTCCTCTTGCTAACCTGCAGCAGCTAACTAGCAGTCATTTCCCAGAGGCTGCATTGCTCACACAGGCAATTTCTGGCAAGGTGTAAGCCCAGGAGGGACTGGGATCAATTGGGGCCAGAGGGAGCCATGCCACAACTGTGAGGCTCAGGGACCTCTCGCTAATTTGGCCCCACCACTAAAGACACCCCACAGCTCCTCCTTTTCACCCTTGACCTCTCCCCAACCCTGTTGCTGTGTTGACAGTTGGCAGCAATTTTTTTTTTCATTTTACCTACCTGGACTGACTTTTTCTTCAGTACAGTTTTCTTTCTCTCTTTTCCCCCCCTTTTCAGGCAGGCGGATTGTGACCTTTATATATTATGTCACAGTGGGTTAAGTTACTTTAATAGAAGGGCAAGCGGAGAATACACCCCTCCCACACCCTTCAAAAAGAAACCAACACAAAATTATAAAAAATAAAAATAAAGCTACCTGCATTCTCCTTAGATGCCATCACTTATGTGTACTCCTTCCTGGCTGGATAACGCTAAAGTTTTATTACTACTATAGTTATCTACAGGTGGTGGAGGCGTTTAAAAAAAAAATAAAAATAAAAATAAAATAAAATAAATTTTTTTTACCATTTCATTCATAATAATGTATCGTATTCTGTAAAATCATATCTTGTTACAACTGTCCTGTGAGGATCACAACAGCTTTTAATCAGCTCAAACATAGGCCTATATTTTTAGTTTAAATAAATACATTTATTCTTAAAAAAAAAAAAAAAAAAAAAAAAAAAGCTACAACTGAATTAAATAATAATGACAAAAGAAGAATGTGGTGTATTAGCAAAATACCTGGTTAGAGCTTTTACAGTTGGTCGACCAAATTGTTCCTCAAAGAAGCTGATCTGAAAGTGCTGGTGGAATCTGCACCTGTTCCTTTTTACGAAATCAGACATGGCAGGAGTTCCTCTCTCCATTATTAAAGCTTTCGTTGCTTACATGCTAAACGAGTTTTATTAAAAGTTTCTTACGTCACACACGTTGGCCAAAGCGGTTAATGTGTTGTATATATGATGACAAATACAAGTGCTTATTTATTTTCTAAAGCACGATTTCCACAGCAAGCACAACTCTTAACAGATGTTGGAGCAGGGAAAGTGGAGCTAGTGACAGCTTATCTAGCACGCTAATCTGCCATCAGTCATCCATCAAAGACTAGAGGTTTATCTACAGTGCACATGCGCAAACATCCAGCTGCAAACTTCTTGTTTGGGCACACTCAGGGACATGCTTATGACGATGCCTACCCCATACAGATTGCAGTGGTACTGTTATCTGGAAGTGTTAATTGTGCTTCCAGAGACAACAACAAACTGTGGCCATAAAGTTGTTTGAGATAAAAGGAGAGAGCTTGCTTTACTTTGGTATGCTTTTGTTATGAAACGGCTGTGTGCAGGCTTGAAAAGGACCCAAAGTGCAGACTTGACTTGATACATGAGACATAACCATAAGACAGAACTCCAACAAAGAAACCAAAGACTAGAAATAATAAATAATATCAAAATCTATTTCAATATCCGAAATACTGAAACAAACTAAACACACGGAGCCGGAGATCAAAACAGGAAACACAGGAGCCCAGAAAATAACCAAACAAAAACACTCCCAAAAGGTTCAGGGGTCCAAAAAAAACAGTTCAGGAGGTCGACCGTGAAGCCAGCGACCGTGACGGAGCAGGTCAGGAGGCTGGCTGCGCGGAAGGCTGCGCGGAAGGCCGCGGCGGCGGCGCAGATCTGGAGGCCGGCGGCGACAGTGATGATGTCCAGCTAATGGCCTGGAAAGTGGCCGGACCGGACGAGGACATGCAGGCCGGACAGGACGAGGTGAGGCAGAACCAGATGGCGTGGAGACCTCAGGCGCAGACGAAGCAAGACGGGGTGAGGCAGGACCAGATGGTGCCGAGGCCTCAGGCAGAGACGAAGCGGGACCAGATGGCAACCGCAGGCGACGGAATCGGTGGCGGCGGTGCTGCAGGCGACGAAGGCTGAACCTCCAGCGAGGTCAGAAACAGGTGCAGGGGCCTTCTGGGCAGTAGTCACTCCCACCCTGGGAGTAGGTATGGGTGTCGAGACTAGCGGAGCCACAGCGGGCCTGGAAACTGGAGCAGGGACAAACTGGGCCCTAACCCCCCTCCTGCACCCATACCCTCACCCTGATATGGGTGCAGGAGATGGCTGGACTGCAGCTGCCCTGGGCAGAGGAGCACAGGAAGGCAGAGGAGCAGGCTCAGCAAAAATAGGTTTTAACCCCTTTTCACCATGATTAACAGTTTTCAAAATCCTAGGTTTAACAGTCTTAGAGTGACCTGACTTGGGGATGACTGAACCAGACTTGACAAAACCTGAACTGACAGAACCCGAACTGAATGTCTTAGTATTAGTAACATTGCTCACAGTTTTAACAGGGTTCATAGTGTTAACATGAGGATTATTGTCCTTGATTCCTCCCTGCTCAGAGGGAGCAAAATGAAAAAACCTTTCCCAGTCTACGTCATCATCCAAAAGGGAAGTTCCCCACGGATCAGAGGTGAGTTTTACTCTTAACATCAGATCGGATGTGAGAATAAAAGTCATTGTCGCTCACCACCGTGAG
>NW_005187557.1:274630-283534 GCF_000239375.1 Pundamilia nyererei
GACACAGAGAAACACAGGGATTAAATACACAGAGGGAGCAATCAGGGAATGGGAAACAGGAGGAAAACACAGCTGGGGCAAATCAGGCCTAAGGAAGCAAAACCAGACAAATTAACATGAGACATGGACTTTCAAAGTAAAACAGGAAACGTAACACAGAGACGTGGACTTGACAAGGGGATACAGCTGACAGGGGAGACAGAGCAACTAGAGAACACAGAGACATAACCATAAGACAGAACTCTAACAAAGAAACCAAAGACTAGAAATAATAAATAATATCAAAATCAATTTCAATATCAAGTTCAATAATATAATAAACTCAAAACTCTGGGTCAACGACCCAGGCACCCTAACAGCTTTAAATGATGTCCATTTCTTTAGATTTCACTGGACATGCACTGCTTGCCTTGCTTGCCCTGATGAAGCACCACTGATGTCACATATTGATTTCAGTTTAATTTTTTTTAAAATTAGTGTTATTCTAATAATTTGAGGTCATCCTGCTAGTACAAAGTCATGATGCCAGCCCATGTGCTTGCCTAAACTAAAAGCTTACTTCAAGTAGTGGGAAGTGTGTGTGAAAAAGAGTACCTAGTGCTGCATCTCATGTGTGAGGAATGGTAGACAGTCTCCCCTCCCGATTCTCCTGTTATGCATTGACAATTGTGAGCACATTGTCTGCAATTCATGTGTGAAAATGGCTTGTAAAATGGGCAGGTTTCCACTCACTGGAGACATACGACACAGTGAATGTCAAACCACAGAAAATATGGGCCATACAGTTCTTTTCAAATTACCACCAATGTATAGATAGTATCAAGAGGGAAACTACCAGTAATACAGAATCGAGCAATATATATATGTGTAGATAGATAGATAGATAGATAGATAGATAGATAGATAGATAGATAGATAGATAGATAGATAGATTTATTTCAAAATAAAAATCTTTAAATGGGTCATTATTGGAAAAGCATCATATTTTTGTTATTTAATAAATTATTTCTGTCTGTTATTTAGGTCTGTTCACTTTCTCTCATGTCTTTCCGTCAACTTTGCGGGCAATTAAACCATTTCTGAAAATTAGCTTCAGTCTAGACTCATCTGCACTGTCTGTCCCTCAGGTCAGCAGTGCAAGGTAAAGCTGTAAAGCAGAACATCTGATTCTGTGTATTAATAACAGACCTACACTTTTTTTCCATCTGCTCTGCGAATCCAAGGTGATTATTTCTGCAGCAATTTTGCATTCAGCGAGTCATATTTCCTCCTCTTTCTCAGACTCAAGTCATCTATCTGCATGACCTGTAGTCTGGCACTGACCTTGTGAAAAGAATTACAGAAAAGTGCCACTGAGTGCTGATGAAAAGAGAAGCTGTTGTATTAATGAGGTGACGAGCACTAATTCAAACTGAAATTCTCGCAAACACACGCAGTCAGACGGTGTCACACTGGCGTAGACGCAGTGAGACTCCTGGGAACGATGGATCTTGATTAAGTGTGGGGAAGAAGGGAGTGTGGGGAGCGGAAGACGACACGTCAGACTTGTTTAACGTAAAGTTATGACATTTTTATGAGGCTTGCTTTGAAAATTGGCAAATACAGTACGCAAACTCTCTTTCTCTCACTTTCACACACACAACTGCAGGCATATCTGGCTCAACAACAAATTCCTTTACACAGCACATAGGCTACAAACCAAGAATACAGATAAGCCACTAAGCCATTTTTCCTGTAGAGTCCTAAGCACTGGGACACATCTCCCTCCTGTCTCACACTCAATTTCTGATCCTAACTTGATGGAATGACCTTGACCTGAGGAGTCTGCTATTTTTTAAGCTTCATTTTGGCAACTGTCAGCATCTGGGTGTAGGTGTCCGTGTGAGATAACTTGTTGTGATTCTTTTTTTTTTTAAAGAAAGAAAAAGAAAAGAAATCCTTTGTGCTTTGCTTTTTGTACACATAGTTTGGAAGCTCCCACGCTTTGTCCTGCAACACATTCAGAGTCTGTCAATCAATAACCTCCAATTACGAATATAATACACCCAATTGACTCGACGGGCGGGCGGCTAGATTGCAACGTGGAAAGCTATTAAAGGGGTGCGGTGCGGCATGCAAAAAGACAACCCCTGAGAGGTCTGTGTATGTGTGTGTGTGTGTGTGTGTGCGCGCGCACGTGAAGAGAGGTGAGCGGGTGGGGGCAGACAGGGCTGAATGGAGGACGCTGTCAGGAACTAATAGCTTTGGGATGTAGTGCTGGGCTGTGTGTGTACAGCAATCTCACTCACTGTCTTCACGACGTAGGAAGATGCGAGATGGGGAAGGTGAGAGATGAGATTTGGAGGCGGGGGGTGACACATGTTTGGGCATTAACGGAAGACTACCTGGTACTTTTGGCGTGTCTCCCCCTGTGTGTGCGACTGTGTGAGTGTGTATGCATCAGACAATGTGGCTGCAATCCCCTGCCATGCCAGGCCACACCAGCTGACTTCCAAATGATAAAGTGACTTCTCCAAGATTGAGAGCCACCTCTGCTGTGATACACCTCTGTCAAGAGAAGACAGGCATAAAAAAAGAAGAAAAAAAAGAGACTGAGGCGAGATAGCGATAGACAGTTGGCGGGGGGGTGTAGTGTGTGTTGGGGTGTGGGTGGAGGATAAAGAGGACTCCGGAGATAACTGAAGCATTTGAGAGACAGGTGCAATATAGAGGAGGAAGAAGAGAATGCAGGGTGGGAGGAAGCAACGCGGAGAGGGATGGGGGGAGCGTTAGAAATGAAGGAGGACGATCTGAGGAAATGACAGAGAATGAAAGGTAGAGATATGGTACTGGACAGCTATTTATTCTCATAAATATCGCTGCTATCTTTTGGAAAGGCTGTGGAATTCTCTAAAAAGGAGAATCAGGGAGGCAGAAGTGAAGGAAAGGAAGCAGTGAAAAAGCTGAGATAATGAGCGATGAACAGAGAAAGCCGGTTGCTTTTACACGATCATATGGCTCACGGTTGCTCTCTGCAGATGTCACAGGATCCTTCAGAGCCAAAGGAAGTGAAGAAGTATAGGATGAAATGCGACTCCTATTTATTGTCAGCAGATTTCTTCACATTGACACATAAAATAGTACAACCATTGAGGCTAGCTGTCAAGGTAATTCCTGCTGTACTGAATCAAATTCAAGAAGAAGGTGAATCTGTACAATAAAGAGGATAAAATGCTTAAAGTCTGTTCTCTGGCAGTTGCTTTGTCAGTGTCATATGTTTTCTTCAACTTTAGCTGCGGGCCTTCACTTTCTGTGCTGGGAAAACTGTATCAATTATGCTACTACAGTCTCTTTTGGTCACAGAGGAGAGACAAATTAATTCCAGTACCCTTTTCCATTGCCCGTGAATAAGCCGAGCTGTCTCAGAAAAAACGAGGTAATGCATTTTTAAATCAACATAACAAGAATACTTTTATATTGAATCTGTCACCGAGCTACACATTAAGGATGCTTATGTCCTGAGTAGAATTTTAAAAAGCAGTAAATACAGTGTTCTCCTACCACAGCTTTATTCCTGACTTTGTGGGGAAAGTTTTAAATCAACATTTTTGGCTATGTAAGGAAAAACGGTTTCTGAAAATCAGAACTACACTTATGTTCAGTATTACACACAAAATGCGTGTTAAATGGGTAAATGTCCATTTAGGACATCAGCTGAGCTTTCATCTTAAAGTTGCAGTGGCGTTTTCACTGCTTGATATTAGCGGATATAAGAATGCTGTCAACTGATTTTGCTTTCTTACCCCTCGCATTTCAAGTGAATAATCCTAGCTGTGGTGGCCGATGTTTTAGTTAGCCAAGGGACATGAAAAACATTAAAACAGTAGTTGGCTGGTGTGTTTTTGCTACTGTTTGGACCAGATCTGCCCTGAAGTTTTTCATTATCCATTCAAGGCCGCTAGTCCACAGTTTACCTCAGCGGTCAATGCTAGGTGAAAAGTATCCACATCTATTAATTCTGAAAGAGTTTATAAAACTTTGTGAAAGGAGTCCAACTTGGGTCAGTGTGCAGAGCATCTCACTTACGACCAGTGACAACAATGCTGAGGTGAGTTGTTATGCTGAACCTTTCAGTCAGAAGGATTGCTTTTTTGGAGGTGTTAGCTGCTGTTAGCCATTGTTAGCTGCTGTTAACAAAACTGTCATTGAATTGGATTTTATTGGACACTGAAACTTTGTGAATAAACTGTCATACAATGTGAGAACATAATCAAAGGGGTTATCAAATGGAAGGTGTGATTATCTTTGGACACTTGTCAAATGTGATTAGTTGGGTGTCCTTTCCTGCCACTTTATTCAAATATGGTGGAGGAACATGGCGGGTTTCCTACCTATGCATTTGAATGAATTAATGATAACTTTTTGAGAATGCATCAGTGTGTGTACATTTTTAGCAAAAATAAATTTTTGCTAAGATTTTTGCTCCAACAAGGTCCAAATACACTTATATAACGACAGTAATAATAACATTATGTTGGAGGTCAGGGGAGACAATGCCTACAGCCATCTGTAAAACATGGTGGTCCCCTAGTCCTCACCACATTTTATCTTTCTCTCCTTCTTGTTGTTCTGTCTCTCTCTGTTGTAGGTGTGAGCATGTGTGCATATGTGAGGCTCCTGCCCTCTGTATAAGTATTGAAACATTTCTAAGTAATCATCACAATCTCTTTCACTCTCTTTCTCTTTCAAATATAAAATCGTGTCATCACTTTCCCCCAAATTTGTGTGAAAATTTGTTTTTACCCAGAGTATGAATTCAAACATTGGGTCTTTAAACTGGATATACTCACAATAAAAGGTTCTCAAATCTGTATTTAAAGCACTAGATGAGCCACATTAGTTAACTGAAAAATTGACTAAAATCTAAGAAGATCCCTAAGTGTTGGCTAAAGTTACTAGCAACAGATTCCCTAGGCACAACCTCAAACACACCATTTTGTGGGAAAAAAAACCCTTCAGTTTTAAATTAAACGACAGACCAGTCGCACAGTTTTATTTAAGAGGAAGCTCTTAAACCAGCCATTCTGGTATTGGCGCTCAAGAGAGTTTTCTTATAGTGATGAAAGCAAATATTTATTTCATATATTTACTTTATGGAATGGAGCGATTTTTTTTGTTTTGGAGTGTAGAGCTTATTTTTTCCCTCAAACAGCATCAGCTGCTTTAACACAGAGAGAAATGCAGTGGATTGACTGTGCAGTGCACACCGTGGATGCTAAAAACAGCTTAAAGGTGGAAAGTCGCAAAAATTATGCAATAAAGCACAAAAGCTTTGGAGAAGCTGTGTATTTGTACCCTGACACATAAGCAAATATAGGTCACCTGATCTGTTTTGTGAAAATGAACATCATCTGTTCTTTACAGTAACATTTAAGAATATGTCAGGACTGTATTGACTCCGGCAGAATGATCAAAGGATTGAAACTCCTTCTTAAACCCTGTTCAGTTTTTAGGCAGAGAATATTTTGCTTCAGTAACTTTTTAGCTACTGAATCCCTTTCCGAATGATGTGTTTCACATTTTGGACACGCTGCATTTCCAGGCGATTTCCCGAGGGCCCTAATTCTCCAAGAACTTGTCTTCATTTTAGCTGCACCATGGAATATGTCAATGTGGGAAAAGAGAGGGGTTGGGATTTGTGGGGCATTAGCAGGGCTCGAGACAATCTGAATCTGTAACAATTTCCAGGTCAGCAATACTGACCTCTCCATGCTCGAGTCATTGCTTCTTCCTCCTCAGCAAGAAGGCAGGCACCTCTCTAATTTACGTTTTTTATTCAGTTATTTTTCCCTCAGTGTTTTAATTGACATGCTGATATGAAACAGAAACTCTTATTGCGCATTCCTATTCTTTCCAAGTGTCTCTTTATGTTGTGCTGGTTTGTCATTAGTGTGATCAAACAGGTGCAAAATAGTCCATCCTGCTAGACAAATCTTATTTGTTTGCCGTATTAGGGCTAAATCACAAACCCTTTTATTCAGTCAGGACAGCTATAGTCGGAGAAAGAATGATATTTCCATCTGCTCTAATTTATGCTACGCAAGCATGGCTTTGTTCTGGGACCTCCGCGCCCTCTCTTTGTGCATATGTGGAATGTTGGAGGTGGCGAGATTTGGTATGAAAGGAGGTGCTGGTGTTGTTGTGTGTTCCAAAGGAGCTTGCAGATATGTCGTGACTGTAGGCTTGCTAAAGGACCTCAAATAGTGAGTTAATTAGAAGCACTGGATGGCATGGCTGAGCTATATAAACATCAGCTGAGCTTGACTTTGTGGCCTGCCTGAACTGAACTGAACATCATGCTTTAGTTGTATGATTCGCCGCTGGTCTCATAGAGTTTAATGTTTTTAAGCAGCTCTCTCGTACAGCTGGAAATCAGAAACCCAAGGTAGCAGATGGTGATGTTAAACACACGGAAATGACCCAGTAGGAAGCCTGACTTTCTGCAGCACATAATATGCATCCAAACTCTTACATCTAACTCCAATTTATGGAGCAAAGTTAGCAGTTATGAAGCAGAAAATGTGCTTGAAATTTTAATCAGCCGGGATTCTGTCACAATTGTCACACTCCTATTCACAGGCAGTGTAAAGGGTCTCACATTTGTTTCCCACTCTCTTGCCTTCCTTGTTAGTGCCTTTCACTGAGGCTTGTTTACGCCCTCAAAATGTAGATCCAACTGTCCAATATTATAAGAGTAACATGTATGAGTTCTGCTTTGGGGTTAGTTTTTCCTTTTAATGTGTCACATTAGGAGCATCATGTGTGCTGTCAGAACCAGTGCTCCAAAAAAAACACTCCAAATTCCACCAAAAATAAATAATATTTTCTGCTAATATCCCCCCTTGAAAATACTTAAATAAAACATCAGGCAGACATCAGAACGTCTTTGATCTGAGGCATTTCATCTGTGTTCTGAATGCGCTGCATGCTTCGATATTCGTCTGTGAGGAGAATTGTGAGAGTCTGTGTTTGCGCTCTCATGGACTTCTGGGGTCATGCTGGGTTGTATGTGTTTGCACCCATGTGGCTGACTGTGTGCATGTGCATGTGTGTTGGGCAGAATGGGAAGAGTGAACCCACTGTGGTCAGTGGGAGTATTAACAGAAGACTGTGTGCAGCCAATGTAAAATTCATGTACTGTGCTGCTTTGACAAAAGAGGCCTGCAATGGTTTCTGGGGGAAGATTATGGCGATGCAATGGAGAGACAGAAGCAGGGAACACAAGACAAGAAAAGTAGAGGAAAGAAAGAACGGGGAGAGGTAGACAGAGGAGGAAAGGTGAATCTGCCTTTGAGAAGACAAAGTGAAAAGAGAAAGTGATTCATGGGGACAAAGAGGTGAACGAAACTAAACCATCTCATAGAAAGTGATACTGTAGCAAGACCAAAGGCACTACTTTCAGCTTTACCAAAAGATGGAATTTGCCAACCTAGCTAAAGCACAATGAGTTAAACAAACTCAATTTAGTCTTTCTGGTTGTCATCAAAAGCATGATGTATGCTCTGCTTGTGGGAAGACTGTAATCAGGTATCTAGCTGCGGAAATTCGATAAGGAGAGAGGGAGGGTTGCTAAGCTAAGTGGTCACCTTTGGAAACAAAGGTGTTCCTTTGGCCCACCCAAAGCCTTCCATTTAGCCTAGCTGGTTGTCTCCCTCTATTATCTCCTGTCTGTTGCTCTTTTGATTGTGTTGTATTTACAATTTAGTTCAATTCAATTCTGTTTATATGACATTGACACACAACATCAGTCACCTCAAGGCGCTTTATATTGTAGGCTGACAACCAGAAAATCCACAACCCCCTATGAGTAAGCACGTGGCACGGACAAAGCCTGAAAGTCTTCCCCCTTTGGGAACATAATAAGGTGCATCAGCACACTTTCAACATTGACTGATTTGGTGAGGCTTAGACTATTGCACAGAATCAGGGGACTGTCTTCACGTAGGGTGGAAAATGTAAAAATAACTGACTGATTTTCAGTGCTGCTATAGAGTCCAATGAAATTAGTAGAAGGATGAAAATTTACAGAGTGAGTAAAAAGCACAAATACTATTATACCAAACCAGCATTTTGGGTTGGCCCTTGATAATACTGACCTAAATCTGACCTGAGTATAGTGACGTGGGAGGGGCTGGCCTCACCCCCCCATGTCACTAAATTATGTCCTTATTTCAGTGCACCGTTTTAATTATGTTGATTGTTAAAAGGGAAAACGGTCGCTCATGCACAGATGGCCTGGAGTCTCCTAAGAGCAGATGAACAATAAAGAATCCTTTCTGCATTGTATTTTTGGAAAATTGTATTTTACAGTATCTGCAAGAAACAATATTAATATATAAATAGTAAATGGACTGATTCTTATATAGCGCTTTTCTACTCTTTCAGAGTACTCAAAGCGCTCTATAACAGATGTCACATTCACTGACATTTATATTAACTCCCTTGCCTTTTTACGTCTTTTTTTACAGGTTTATTTAATATTCATTATATGTCCCTATATATCTCTATGATGGATATTCTATTATTTATCAACATTAAAATTCCCTTGCCAACTTATCAGAATAAAATAAATGTGCAGGCCTATGTGAACTTAAACTAATGGAGCCAAGTCTAATTTAATTTCTTTCACTTAAAACATAAAAGACCTGGAAGTTAGGCAAGGTTAAGCCACTCCACTTCACTTGTTGTTCAACCTGGACAGGTCGCCAGTCTGTCGCAGGGCTAACACATAGACACAGACAACCATTCACTCCTGCATTCACACCTATGGGAAATTTCCAATTAACCTATCCTCACTAACTGCACATATTTTGAATGTGGGAGGAAGCCGGAGTATCCGGAGAAAACCCACTCAACCCACACATT
>NW_005187557.1:283719-294041 GCF_000239375.1 Pundamilia nyererei
CTGATACTGTATCTGCAAGAAACAATATTAATATATAAACAATATTTTCTCCCTATTGGCTACATTTAAATGCAACAGCTCTGACAGCTTTTCAAATAGTCATTTCCATTGTTTCTTTGAAAAAAATTATACTTATAATGTGAAGTATTTCATGCAAACTTCAAATGTGTCAGGGAAAATGTGATCTTCTGCTAACCTTAACTAAAGTCCTTGGTAACACTTTATAATACAGTCCACATCTAAGGATGTAATTCCCTTGTAATTAAATGTAGTTTCAGTGTATCTTATTTGAATTAAAATGTAATTATATTTACCTACAAATACCTAAGAACATAAGAATGAGGGGAAAAGTCAGGTTTTTCATTTTTTTTATTGTACTGTAAGTAAATTCAAGTAATGGTTGTGAATTTTAAGTTGTGTAAAGTTTCATTTGAATTTTTTTATTTTAAGGTGTTACCCAGTCATTTTATTGCCATAATGTATTCAAAATGTTGCCCCAAAACTGTGAACTCATGTTGTCACCTAAACAAAAAAACAAGACTGAAAGGCTATTTCATAAAACACATTTATTTATTCATTTTTTAATACAGACTGACAGATGCCAGTTAAGAAAAGAACCTAAAAGGCCAGCAACTCCTCTTCCTCTCTTCCGACTCTAGTTCTAACTCATTGATTATAGACGTGAGTTCCTCCAATCTCTTCTCCATGTCCTCTTGCTCCTTCAGAGTCTTTAGAAGTGAGGCCTTCTCCTCCTCTTCTTTTTGCAGTGCCTGTGTGAAGTTAGCATTCTCCTTCTTTTGCTCCTCCAGGAGTGCGATGTAGGAAGCTTTCGTGTCGTTTAGCTCTTTCTCTAAACTCATCAGCTTCTCCTCATTCTGTTCTTTGAGGCCTTTAAGTTGCTTAATTTCAGAGCGTAAAGCCTCTTTCTCATCCTCGTGTTCCTCAGCTTGCTTCTTCAGTTCTTCCTTAGCGTTTTGAAGCTGCTGCTGGAGTTGGTCAATGCACATCTGTTGCATCTCGCAGCACTGGTTCTTTGAAGGAGCGTCACTGATCATCGTTTGGGTGTCTATAGAGTTTCTGTTCGGCTGCTGCAGCTTCTTGTTGGCATCGCCCAGGTTAGAAGTAAGCTTATGCATGATCTTATCTGCTAGAATCAACCTGTTTGCATTGTTGATTCGTTCAATTTTAGCTTCACGAAGCTCAAATTTGAGCGTGTGAATGTCCTGCAGGTAAGACTTGGTTTCATTACTGAGCGCTGGGTCCAGCTGCTTTTTCAGATCGTTGATTGTCTTCTCAGTTTCTATATCCAAATAGTAGAACTTTCTGCGATACTCATCCACCTGACTCTCAAAATGCAAGGCCTTCGTGCTTGCTTCTCTAAGACTGGATTTACACATGTGTAGCTGCCACTGAGTCTCTTCCAGTTGGGCTCTGAGTCCAGCATTATCCTGCTTCAGATTGTGCCTTACTCTTGGTGGAAAACTGGGCCTGCCATGATGATACCAAGTCCCTGCAGGTTGCATGTTGTTTGGCCTTAGTCTGCCGGTCATTGCTGGATTCTCACGACACTGCATATCGCTTATCTTTGGTTTGACAACTGTCTGCTTCTTTTCCCTCTCTTTCTTCAGCACACAACTGACTGAAAAAAACCAATTCTCCAGGTTGCTCCCACAACATTCTGTACACACTAAAGGATGTGATGACAACAGACTAAATGAGGATTCGGTTGTTTTCATTCAAAAATTAACATAATATATGGCGGATTTCATTTTGCCATACCCAATCACCCTAAAAGTTAAAACCACTGATAGATAAAGCGAGTTAAACTGGCCATTTTCTTACTCCTCTCCTTTACCTGGCTTAAATCACCATGGTAACAGATGCCAAATACATCTGGCCAGGTTGTGGTCAGTGTTTTGATTTAAAATTAGCTGGAAGCTACAACACGTTTGAACTGCATTATAGATTATATGCTGGAGAAATACATTTTATGTGTTCAAGTTGTTAACCTGTGTGTTACTAAAACCATTGAAAACGAACAAATTGTGCATTGCATTGTCACAGGATTGTCCATGTATTAATTTTGTGATGCAGAATTGTAGCTATTACAACACCAAGAATGTCTGTTCAATCAATAAATCTTTTTACTTTTCACTGACAAACTGAAGATATTCCCTTTTTTCCTTTTATTAGACTATGGGACACTCAAATTTGATATTTAAATGTATCAGGTTAAAATTTTCACAGCTCTAATGCACAGTTAAAATGTTTATGTTAATGCTCTGAACGCTAAATCCCAAGAGTGATGGTTTTCATCAGGACTGATCTGTTGTCTTACTTGTAAAAATGCTGCATTTCACTGGCATATTTTTTATATTCCTTAAAGAATTTTAATCAACATTTTATTATTTTATCTGATAATATCTCTGATTACAGTAGGTGGCACTCATAGGGATCATTTTGTGTGTAAAAAGACTCATGACTTGCAAAATATCCACGTTTATATCTGAGGGTGAACAGATGGTCTTAACAGAGAAATCTGACTTCAGTCGCGATACCTGTTTCCAACTGGGATGTTATTTCCGACTGGGATTTTAAGTTTTGTCAAGCCAGCTGACACAAAGAAAAGTGCAGAAGTGGATCAGTGAACTCACCACACATTAGGACTGTCTGAGAGCTCACAGTATCACCAGTGTTAATATTTCAATAACCTTTCCATTTCTCTTGCAATATTCAGGAAAAGGTGTGATAAACTTGCCTGCTTATGGACCTGTGGAAAACTGGACTCAAATGACCCTAAGAAAGAGAAACAGGAGAGAGCGCAGTGATTTATTCTTTGTAAGTCATTTAGCAAAATCTTGACCTGTTGTTGGACTTTTCCCGGTGCATCTTGCTAGTGGGTCTTTTGGGCCAAGTCATATGCTGTATTTAATACTTAGGAAATTAAATGATCCAGTTATTTCATTATTATACCTGAAAAGTCATTTTACCTGGGGTGCTTGCTTTAAAGGTACCACCATTCTATGCTTGGCCAAGGGTACGTATTTCTATCCTTATGGTCTCATGCGGACTAGTCATGGACCTTTGGCGATAATTCTCTACCTTAATCCAACAGTACAAAATGTGATCTTTCAAAGAGATAGATACTTCTAGATACCGACGACTCGAAACTTCAACTCACATCTGTACATACTGTCACCTGCGAGTCACCAATCAACCTAGCACCGATCTCTTTAGACTGTGAAGAAGAAGCCCACCAGGCACAGGAACAAAGGCCCTTCTTTCTATGAGGCAACAGTTAACTTCTGCACTACCACCTCCATGCTGTTGATACACATGAGTGATACAAAACAAAACTTGTCAGAATGTATTAAATACTTTTCACGTAATCCAAACGAACAATCGAACTTCAAATTTGATTTTAGTTTATCTTAAAATCTAGAACAAAAAGAACAGATGGAAAATATATCGACATTTGGAACATCAAAAATGGCTGAAAGGCTATTTTGGGTTTGAGATACTGAGATAGATTTTACTTAGACTCTATGTGGTTATCACTGATAAACATAGCTGCATGTTTTGCTGTTAAAATTCAATAATCTTCATGTCCAGACTAAAGTAATAGCACACTGTAGAAATTGTAGTAGCTTGTGTTTCCTCTGGATTTGTACATGACACGGAAAGCAGAGAACTTCAAAATCAGAATATATAATGAAACACAACATCAGCCAGCAAAAGGCTAAAAAAAACATTTGAAAAAAATAAAATAAATAAATAGAAATTACTAGAAAGTCTTATTATTGCTGGGTTTAAGACCCATTGTTTTTGAGTTTTATTTAACTTCTGCATTTCCTAGTTTCTCTGTATTGAGTCTAAGGTTTTGTTTTACATCTAGTTCTGTTTTTGTCATAGTCCCCGTGTCTGCCAGGCCGACCCCACAAGGCCACATGTGTTTCTGTTTACTTTCTCCTCTTGCCTCCCCGCCGGGGCGAAGCTCATTGCGGGCTCCTGCCCTTGGCTCACACACCTGCTCTTCATCAGGCTGCAATTATGTGTTGGACATTTAAGACCGTGTCGCAGACAGCCTCATCACTGGATGATTGTGCGAGAGTGAACCTCTAGCTCTGTGAATCTCTAACTTTGTGAACCTCCTGTGTGTTTTTGCCTCTGAGTAACCGATCTTTCCCTGTGTATGGTTTTCCTGGACCCGTGACCTACCCACCGTGTGAACGTGTGTGAAGAGGAGAGCAAGTGTGAATGAGATTCCCTTCCCGGATTTTTTCCCATGGACCCTTGGAACCCCGCAATTCCCCCACTGTATATATCTGCACTCGGTGATTGTGCAAATAAATGTCATTTCTTGTATTGAACTCTGATCTATGCTTGAGTCCCACCACTGAATGTGACAGTTTTGGGTTTTAGTTTAGTATGCACTTATCAAGTATCCCTTGAGTCTGTGTTGTAGTCTTGCCTCTCTTGTGTTCCCATCTCTGATCTAGTGTCTGTGTTTGTCTTGCATCCCCTCATCAAGTTAGTTGTAGATCCTCATTGTTTAGCCCTTTGTTCTTGTTAGCCTTAGTTTTCTCTGCATCAGTGCTTCTAGTTTAGGCCACCTTGGCTTTACTTATCTGGGTTCCGTTCTGTTAAGGTTGTTTGCATTCTGTCCTTCATTTTAGTTACATGTTCCCCTTTATTCCCTTGCCTTTTCTAGTTTTTGTGTGTGTTTTATTTTGCTAGTCTTCATCCCATGTGTGCTGTTTGGTTGCTTCTTTTGTCTTTTTGTCTCCCTTGATAGTTGTCAGCTGTGTTTTCCACCGTTTCCCTTCCTTTTTGAGTATTTATTGTCTATGTTAGGCTCTGTTCATTGTCATGTCCTGCCTTCATAGCTGTGTTTGTCATGCTCCATGTTTCCTGTGTTCCCTAGAAGGGATTTTCTCTGGCAGCATTTTCCTGTAGTTTATTTTGAATGTGTTGAACAGCCAGAAGATGCTGTGAACGTGACACACTCAGTTCAGATGACTAAAGTAAAATCAAACTAAACTTATAAGAAATACGTGCATACATTGAGAACTTGGCTTTAAGCGGCCCTGAAAAAACAACAAATCGAAAAATGTTAAAAAAAAGAAAAATTGGGGAGTCAAAAACACGACAGAACAACTGCGTGAAATGACAAGCTAACAGTAAATGGCTGTTAGTAAATATGAATCTACATCATTTATGACTCATGTGATTAAAACAAACATTACCTGCATCTTTTTCTCCGTCCCAACGCAGATGAATCCTTTGCTTCTTTTAAGCGTGTCCTGGTACGATGGGTTTCTGGGTTTCTGTCAGTTTGTCAGCTGTTCCTTCATGTTCTTGTGTCCCCAAAGCACTTCTGTTTTGTTTTGTATTGTGCTGTTTTATTCAGCTTCCACTGTGTTTTGTGTCCTTTTGCCACATTTTTCTATTAATATATTTAATTTCAATTAAATATTTTAAGAGATGGTGCATTTGATTGCGCTTTCTTAACTTGGAGTGCATTTCACATCTCAGAGCCACCATATTTTCACGGTATGATACAGTAAACTGCAAGTATAAAGGTCAGCTCGGTGCTAAATAACTGCAAGGTGTAAAAACAGCTCAGAAGTTTCAGTATATGTCTTTAATATGTTCAGGGCATTTCATACTGTGCATATTATATAGCTATTTTGAGATGTCTTCTTCATCTTCTGTTGTGTATGATGTTAATGCACCTTCTCTAGCAAAGGACTGAACCTGTGTTTCAGAGACACAGTCTGTGTGTGGAGGTTGATCAAACATGGTGCAAACTCATTTTCACCTTTTTGTTTAGCACTTTTTCACTTGCTGATTGGTCTATTCTTTGTTTGCTTTCACTCCTGGCGAGGTTTATGCACTAAAAAAATGACTTCTTTAGGTTTAGTAAAGGAAAAAAAGTGGTTTGGAGAAAATTAGCCTCTTCTCAACAGTAACTGTGCAGACTGAAAAATGTTGCACAAACATACTGTATCACACTGAAATATTAAAATGACAGGATCGATCTACTCGAGAGAATCCGTCAGCAGCTACTTCTCAGTAGATAAGAGCCCCAGTGAGAGGACTTCTGAAGAGAATAAGTGAGCGAGGTGGGAGTGGATTTATGGGCCACACCACTCTTGTAATTAAGCCCCCCGCTGACTGATTGTGTTCTCTGAGTTTGCCGCGCAGCATGGTGCTGTGGCTGTCCACGTACTATACAGCCCTACCCTCTGTCCTCTCTTGGCCTATTGTGTTTACATGGCTGGCTTGATATCATTGCACGCTTGTTGCGTAAGAAGCTCCTGGTATGGGGTTTAACAGCTATATTGTGTGATGCGATGCACATTTTTCTTTCACTTTGCATCATGCAGAGATAAAAAAAAGAAGCACACATCAGCGCTGTTTGAAGTGCAAAGGCTGTCTTGTACAGGTGGACTGTTTGAAAATCTATCTACTTATGGACTCCTGTTGTCTTTATTTGCTCTTGGTTTCTGGCTTAAGCTCATTCAACATCTTTAAGCTTGTTACACTGAACACGTATTCAGGTGGCTCAATATGGGGCCCGGCTCTTGCTGTCTCAGTCTGATGCCACCTTTCCACTGTGTAAGCTGAGACACATCAACATGTGGCGTCGCCTATTTCAAACTGTCTTCCTCTCCATGGAAACAACCTCCACTCTCTTCATTTTTCACAGTGTGACTTCCTAATTGCTTTGTGGGATCTCTTGTTAGCCGATGGGGGGAGTTGTTCTGCTGTGTAAGCCTGTTTTCTGCCCCCCTGCTGATTTAATACTCCTGCTTTATCCAGAGGTGGTAGATTGAGGCCAAGGCACAATGTGAGGTGTGCTGATGCTTCTGATTTCCCTAGATGTGCTGAGGCACAATGATACTCTAAATCCTTACAGTTTCGGAGATTTCCATTCCCAATCAAAAAAACGGAGTACGGTCTCACCTCTGGCACAAAAGTCATTCCACTGCTTTGCTCTGTTTAAATTCACTGGAAATCACAAGTCTATTGGGGCTCCAAGAATAAAGACAGACACTTCACTCTTTACACTTCTATAACAACACACATTTAGCACTTGAGAAAATATGTGTGTCTAAAAGACTTTATGTCTATATGCAAAAAAGTTTGAAGAAGGAGTCCTGTAAATTCCCTTTAGCAGCAACTTGTCACACTTTAGCTGTCTCTTTCATTCCCCACAGATGTTGCCAGCTATGTTTAGAGGAAGTCACTCCTTCTGTTCTGCTGTTATACACTAAAAGCATCCAACTTTACGCTGCATAGTCGCTCTTGAGCCCTATTCGTTTAATATTAATATATTATAGGGATAAGTGGGGACACATAAAGGGGAAAAAAAGAAAAAACTTAAGAAATTAAAACTTTAGACCAAAAAGCAAAAAACAAACACATTATGTTGCACATCTGCACATTATTTGGCACCAAATTACAAACTTTAAAACTTGTGTCACCTCAAAAATTTAGGATATTCTGAACAAGTTCATTTAATTAAAAAATGCATTAAAATTAATAATAATAATGAATAATAATAATAATGTATTAAATTTAAAAAGCTGCATTTGCATGTAGTTCACTGCATATACTACACTATATGGACTATAAGTACTGAGTTACATCTGTTAA
Source organism: Pundamilia nyererei (assembly GCF_000239375.1). Taxonomy (NCBI): domain Eukaryota; kingdom Metazoa; phylum Chordata; class Actinopteri; order Cichliformes; family Cichlidae; genus Pundamilia; species Pundamilia nyererei. Next base: position 291,382 of record NW_005187557.1, read on the forward strand.
TTTTTGAATTAAGTTGTTTCCAGTCTCATTTCCACAGGTGTATAAAATCAAGCATCTAGCCATGCAGTCTGCATTTAACAACATTTGTTCTAACAAGCTCACTGAACTTAAATGTGGCACTGTTATAGGACACCACTAACACCCAGTATATCAAGTGATTGCAATATTTCATTTTGAGTATTTGAGTGAATTACTATTCAGACAGCAGAAATACTGTGTAGCTCTCAGTCTAGTTCAGTAAATCCAGCAACAAACATGAGGAAGAACTACTTCCTTGTTCTAATTTCTAAAACGAGTGAGTAAAAAAGTCACGTTCTTTGGTTTTGCCGGTCTTGTATAATTGCTTCACTGAGAAACTGACAAGGAAATGCTTCTGCAGATGTACATAGATTAGCATTTTTCTGTCAATAGTTAATACTGTTTAGACACATACAGTCATGTGACAAAGTTTTCACTCTGTGTAGTCCTTAGTAATCGGATGTCACAGCAAATTTATCCCTAATTCAGACTGTTCAATGCCCAGAGAGACTGCAAAAGAGCCAACAGGTCAGTCTCAGACTTTCTTAGTTACTAGGGCTGGGTATCGTCACTGATTTCTAGAATCGATTCAATTCCGATTCACAAGGTCCCGAATCGATTCGATCCACGATTCGATTTAATTCGATTCGATTCGATTTAAATCTGGGAAATTTTGACAGTCAGAAATATTATAATTCAGATCAGCACATTTACATATTTTTGTATCAATAAAAAGGAAACTGACACACGCAAGACTTTATCACAGGTGTAAGCGCCACAGCAGATGCCTTTGTGTCAAAGTAGCTGAAGATAAAACACAGAAAAACATGAAGGTGATTTTCCTGGCCTGGGATTTTATAAAAATATTCTGCAGTACATCAAAAACGAAAGAAAACCATTAATCAACATATGAACATTATCTCTGAAGTTACAGAAGTTTTATTAGAGACACAGCTAAGCATTTTGCATTTTGAATAATTTTAAAAAGTTTAAATTAAAGAGAGAGAGAGCTGTGCATCGGAAGCAAAACAGTAAAAGTCAGAGTGAATTCATGACGATGTTTATGTGAAGCGTTTGGATCTTCTTTTGCTGCTGGTTCGGTCAATATTGTTTGGAGAGAGATCAAACTAACAGCTTTAGAATCGGCTCATAAAGCGCGTGAACACAAAGCGCGGACCCGCCGACAGATCAGAATCAGCGAGCTGTCGGCTTTCAGCCCCGACTGTGAGAAAGGCGACATCTAACTGATTCTGATCCGCGGGTCGCGCTGTGTGTTTAAGTCTATGTGCAGAATCCGTGTACCTGCTCTCATCTACTGTCTTAACTGTTTGGTGGTTCTTGAAATTTTGTGAGATGTCACCAGAGATTCTGGCATTTCGGGCAAAATAAATTTATATTAAAAAAATCGATTCAGGATTTTAATGAATCGATTTTACGTTATCCAAGCCAGAATCGATTTTAATCGATGAATCGATTATAAAAACCCACCCCTATTAGTTACCATGTTAAATGTGACATTTAATGACAGTACAGTCAGAAAAAGACTGAAAATGTATGGCTTGTTTGGAGAGGAGAAAGCCTTTTACTTGGCAGCACAGCTTAGGTTTGATTTGCAAAATGGCATTTGAAAACCTCACCACAAAAAGGAAGTAAAACTAACAGTGAGGCACAAGGAATGAATAACTTTCAAAATAAAACAGGAAAAGCAATACATGAAAACACCTAACACAGAGAAGATAGCAAAACTAAAAATACCTAAGGATGAAACCAACCAAATTTCTACTAGACAGCAAACTCAACACTAACAATGAGCAGAACTTGAAAGACCTATCACTGAAAACACTGGCTCAGAGACACAGTACGATGTTCTAATTCTATATTTTTACATTTTGTAAAACAGTTTTCCAACAGTAAATTATGTAAAAATTACACAGACAAACGGGGAACAGTATATTGTGCCAATTGGCCTCTACTGTCACTTCATTGTACTGTAATTTCATCCAGTCAGTTTTTCATTGGCATTTTCAGGAAAAGCTAAGAGATTCTGCTCCCAACACCAACATTTTCTTAGACTTGTCGCTGCCTAAAAGCTTTTTTCTCTAAAAAAAAAAAATCCATTGAAGCAGAAGGTAAATCCAATACTTGTTTAGCTTGTCCAACTACTCTTTGAAGTGCAGCTAATTAATTCTGTTTATCAGTCAGATATTCACACACTCTCCTGTCATGCTGTGGAAGTGGTCTGAATGATTTTCTTTGGCACTTACCATTTTCTCAGACTGTTGACTTTTTGAGTCTTCCCCGTCTTCTCGTTGACAGGAGCTATCCACCATAGCAGCTAAACATGTTACTCTTTAGACTCTTGTAAACACACTTGAAGAAGCACACCAGTCGAGAAACATTAAGGGTGAAAAGAAGCCTTAAGCACCGGTTCCCAGAAGTGTTGTGCATCCTTTATATTTGCAGCCTCTATGCAGAATTAGCAACACTTTGAAACAATAGAGTCAAAACTCCTTTTTCTTGTTGCATTATACAGTGGGGCTTGAATGGGGATTAAATTAAACTTTATGGATACAGTATATATAGTGGGGCAAAAAAGTATTTAGTCAGCCACCGATTGTGCAAGTTCCCCCACCTAAAATGAT
>NW_005187557.1:295382-296769 GCF_000239375.1 Pundamilia nyererei
CTGATGGCATAAGATGTAGGTACAACTCCTCTGGTTTCATATGCAAAAAAAATTATTGCGCTAGCTTATGCGTTCCGGTTCTACAGGGATTTAAAAATAGTTACGCAAAGTGGAGCATGCCTGCTCCAACCAGCTTTAAAGGGTTAAGGATAAAAAGAAACAAAAACAACAGAAAATACATGGCATGAAATAATGTGAAAAGCACAGTCTCTGCAAGGGTAAAATGAAAAGTTAGTTAACAGAATAGCCTGACACAGTGCATGATGTTATGTGTTTATTTGTAACATTTTAAAATTGTAAAAAGAACAACACCATCCAGACCAGTTATTGACATACATAATATAATAAACTGGCTCCAAAGTACCATCTGAGCATCGTTTTAACACCACAGCAGTATTGCTGCTGACCAAGTCCATCCCTCATCCCACCACAGTTTACCCAAAATCAGATAATGTCAAATTGGGTTTCTTGAACAAGAATGATAATAGGCTGTACAAGTTAAAATGCTAGCACTTTATTACTGTTTTTTTTTCAAAAACACTTTTTATACTGTGAATTCAGTTTTTCACTGTTTTAATACTTTTCTATATATCAGATATATTTATAGCTATTCTAACAAGTTTCAGCTCTCAGTTCTGTAGGCTGTGTGATTTGGACCTACACAACAAACAGGTGGCAAACAAAGCAAATGCCATCATCCCTGAGCCTGCCCTTCTTCGCATTCTGTATTTAAAGTGCTCCCATCTGCTCCTCTGCCTTTTAGGAGCTGAGAAAAACAGGTCAGACGAGATCTTTACCTCTGCTCCTCTGGGCATTTGAAATGTTTGCCAATGGAAAAGTAAGACTCTGATCGGTTGTCAGTCATGACAACATGTCAACAACACAACGTGTTTGTGATACTTGTAAAGGTGATGATTTGCATTAAGCTTCCTAAGAGAAATGATGTATTGACACCTTGCATCACACGCTGACTATCTGCTGTTTCCTGTGTGAATAATCATGCTTTTCATTCAAGCCGTGACAATAATTGCTCATCAGGGCAAATGAAGATAAAAACTTGAGTGAACTAAAACTGAAGGCAGATGATGGCAAAGCAGCATTGCTATTGCATCAGGAGTCTCACTGCTTACTCTCCAGTCCTCCAAAGACAATCAGTGCCTTCTCCTCTAACATGAAGCTTCTCTTGAAAATGTAACTACTTTGCTGTAAATCATTCATTTCAGTATATTTAAACAACTAAACATTTGATCATCTTAAAAAGTGGCTGACACTTTATCATAAGTCAAAGTCAAAGTCAAAGTCAACTTTATTGTCAATTCTGCCACATGTACAGGACATACAGAGAATAGAAACTTCGTTACTCTCAATCCCTAGATAAAATAGAAAA
>NW_005187557.1:297998-300767 GCF_000239375.1 Pundamilia nyererei
AAACGCAGACTACTTTAGGCCTGGAAGTAGGATTCGTCGTGTCATCACTGAACAACCGGATAGCTGTAAGCTGCCCAGTATCTAATGCAGCAAAACAACCCCAAACCATAACATTCCCACCACCTTACCTCACATTTTATGCAAAATTCTCCTACTGACACGCTGGTTTTTGTCTGCACCAAACACATTCATTGTCAAACATCTGTATCTATAATTCATCTGCTCAAAGCACATTAGTTCTGCTAGCTGGCAATCCTGTGTCACACTGATGAATTTTGCGTATGTCTTTCTGCAGTCTAAGACACTTGGAAGTCATTACCTGCCTATGCTATGATGAAACTTTGATTGTTCTTGGCGACTTCTTTTTTCATCAAATGCTCGGCTGTGAGACTGAATTTGGTCAGTTCTGGTCTAATTGGCAGTTGTAGGAAATCAAAGCCAGTGCAGTGAATGATTTATTAGTCATAGGCATAAAATACCACACTCTTTCACAGCAAAGAAAATACCAGAAGCCGCTGACAGTGGTTTAGCAAAAAACAGGTCTGCCGTTACTTCTAATCCCTTGTCATGGATTTGAGATATGCGAGTGTGCAATGTAACTAATCGGTTATTTTAGTGTTTTCATATTGTGAATGCCAACCCAGACCAAACACGAATGATTTAATTCCAACATGTTTACAGTACATGTAATTTTTCTTACTGTGGTTTGGCTCTTTTGCCCTACCAGTCACATTACCTGCGATCTTATTACAACCACCATCCTGTCATCAGCTTCTACGTACATAAAAGTTTGTGTCTTCTTCTTTGTGCTGCTACCTTTAGGGGTCACCACAGCAGATAATTTGTATCCGTCTCACTCTGTCTCAGCATCCTCCTCTGAACACACACCCTCTGCATGGTCTCCTTCAATACATCCAGTTAGAGTAGCTTGATAAAGGGGCATCTCTGAAGAAATGTTACGTATAGGATTTGTCGGCTTTGTAGCTGATGGTGCATCTGCTGTGATGTGAACACTCCTGAAAAGATCAACCCTAACCTGATCTTCATTCACTGAATCATTAACAGACGTTTGTAACTTGCTGTAAAAACGTTAGAGAGCAAAATCATTTTCACAAATTTCAATATAAAAAGTTTGGTAAACTGACTTTTGTGTTGTTTCATTTAATTCTGGCATGTTAAACCATTTCTATTGCTGCCTTTGATTGCATTGTGTCTGAAGAGGAAAGCATATTGGTACGCTAATTTAATTAACCCTAACATTCAGATGTTAATATAACACAGTAATACTGTCTCATTTCTATCACCATTTTGACAGACATATGACAGTAACATGCTGTTTTTTTGCATTTGCACTGCTGAGAAAAATCTCTGTGTAGAAATGAAAGCATGAAACACTGGAACACACTCTGCAAAAAGTAAAACCACATGCATCCTTGTGTGCGTCTTGTATCAGGATTCTCCCAACGCCTCCGATGTTCCACTAAGTTCAGTTCAGTTTTGTGTCAGTAAAATCCCAGTTTTACTGTGGAGCAGGAATATGTGGGTTTCAGCTCTAAACACTCGGAGTGAGGACTGAGTAAAGGGCAACAAGGCAGAGCTAAGGTTTTGGCACAGACCACTGAGCCATCCAGCCATGCCAATTACACTCTTGCACTGGTAACATTCCCTCTAAGTCCAAATAAGTTGCCACAACAAGGATTGACAAACATATTAGGCAAAAAATAAGAGATGCTTTTTTTGAGCTAAATTTAGCACAACTTACTGTAAATTGCCTGCCACAAATTCAATTGAACTAAATTAGAGTACAATTAATTGCAAACCTTGGGAGATCTATTTGAGGATGACTGCAGTCCATGCAAGTCAAACTCGGGCTGTCTCTCACCAGACAACCTTGTGACCAAAAGTGGTTGAGCGTGCACCACTTTCAAATAACTGGTTACATTTAGTTGCTGCAACTATTTGCAATCAGTCCTAGACAGTGGACCAATGTGGCTGGCCATCAGAGGAACTGCAGTCTTAACATTTCTTTGTTGATTTTTCAGCTAAAATAGCTGCTGTGTGGCAGAAGTAACTAAACTGAAAGATGGGCAAATAACAAGCTGATGAGAAATAGTAAGATGAAGAAAAGAGGCACAGAATGGAGAAATAAAACATTTGGAAATACAAGGAAAGTGAGAACAGGAGGATTACTATAGTGATCAATGATAATAAAAAGAACAATAACACTATGACTGGGGTAATTCTGTTGGTTAATGTCTACTATGCAGCAGATATTTCTGTAGGAAGACTGCAAGCTGTGGGATTTCACCTTACATGGATGAGAGGATGCCAGCAGTGCTCCAAATCCCTTAAAAATAGAAGACTCACTCTCTATATAATGTTTCTTATGCTTTAAAGACCAGGGCTCTAAGTGCTTAACTGCTCTCAAGCACGTTTAGGATGTGAGGCAACAGTCAGTAACAGTGAGCTTAAATGACGCTGTCCTTTGGCTCCATCATGAAGCATCATCCAAATCGTTGTGAGAAGGTAAACAGGAGACAGGGCAGACAGAGTGATGTGCTTCTTAATGTCTAACAGGTGCCATGTTGTCATTATGACACACATAACAGCTGGGAGATGCTGGAAAACAGCCCCATCATCAGGATCACTCTGATGCTTGTGATTTTGTGAGTGTCAGTGTGTGTCTATTAAGAGCCCAACTATATGTGTGTGTGTGTGTGTGTGTGTGGATATGTATGCTTGTGTTTCAATACATTCTCATTCACATAC
>NW_005187557.1:300894-303450 GCF_000239375.1 Pundamilia nyererei
CACACACACACACACACACACACACACACACACACACACACACACAATACCACAATGATAATGCATGTTATATTAGGAGCCTGGATATGAAAGACAATAAATTTCCTCCCCAGCTTTTTCTGCTTCTTCTCTCTTCCTTCATTTTTCCCTCCATCTCCCACAATGACTGCGCACCCCCAGACGTGCGGGAGTGTGTGAGGTGTGTGTCGAATGTAGATGGAGTGAAGAGGCCGAGTGTTGCCCTGTCACTCTGTGTGGCCTTGTCACACTCTGACGGTGTGGAGTAGCTCCGACATGTCCTCTGGCCCTACCCATCAATTATAGATGGAACCAGGTGCCAGAGAGCAGATACTCTAAACACGCACACACACACACACACACACACACACACACACACACACACACACACACACACACACACACACACACAGGTAGGGGTGTGTTAGGTGACAATCATGGTGAAAACAAACATGCTTGAATAAACAAAACAAAGCACAAAGGAAACATGTCAGCTTATCTGAGGACATATTTAAGAAGTTTTGGGTGATAACAAATCAAACTGGATGACAGCTCACTAAGCCTCACCCACCATAAATAATACCTGGCAAGCTTTAATTTCTCATACAGCACAGACAGTTTAAAACAAAGCTCACCAGTTTACTATAAAAACATTCACATTTTTTAAATAATTTCTTGTCTGTTTTCGGCTCAGTTGTACTAAAAAATAAGACAACAGCCTCTTTGTGACTGACAACTCAGTGGCTGCCCAGTCATTGCACTGGAATTTTTTGACATTCATTGACTTACTGGGCAACCAATTGGTCATCCAGAGGGTTGAGCCTACAACAATCTGAGTCTCTGGGTGACTGCTTTCGATCACAAGAGTGCACAGGTCGCCTAACAGGGGGGCAACTGGTCTACAAACGACCACGGTCTGTCGAACTGATTGCCATCACTCTCACACACAATGACAAAGGTTTGCAGATAATTCTGATTTATAAACTCAAACTCAGATTGCTAGCACACTGCAATCAGTCTGAATCACTCTGCACCGAACTCATCTGTGCTGTATCTTGTGGCATTAGGGGAACTGACCCTGTGACGCTGACACTGCTATTAAAAACCAGGGATTACATGAAGTAACCCGATGTTCTATTCCTATATGTCTGTGAAGGTTCTCAGTCATCCAGGTCATTGTAGTCTAAGAATGACCTGGATGTATTCTGTGTATGTAGTCGTCAACAGATTTGTTGCCATGTTGCTGCACCAAAGTACCCTGCAGCAACCAAGTAAAGTTGCCCTGTACCTGTGCAGGTGCAATGACAATAAAGTTGAATTCAAAGTCACCTTAAGGATGTCAACTGACTACAAATCGTCCCAGATCTGGTTCCTAACTTCAAAGCAACCATTTCAAAGTCACCAAGATCCCAAGTTCACTGCACATAATTGTGGTTGTGCTACATTCTCCAACCGCTGTTTCCCTGGATTGACTGCTGCATTAGATACGCAAATGCAGTCTGCTGGCTTTTAGCTGGGAAACCATTGATTTTGCCGGCCTAAATTAGATTTTATGAATGAGGGTTTAAGGATCCGATTTGAACTGTATTCACATGAGAATGTTGTTAAATGGGGAGTTAGATTATAGTGTGCTGAAAGTGTAATAATGTTAAGTCAGATCATTGTTATTTTTCTGCTTGAATTTTATTTAGAAAGAATAAAAACGCATGCGTGTCAAGCATGTTTATTAAGAAGTAACTGTTTTTTTCTTTTGCTGAAACTTGTGATTTTCAATCTTCACATAAATTCTGTTTTCAAATGGTAAACTGCAAACAGAAAAAGAAAATTCAAATGAAACAAAATAATTTTTATCAGTTAATGGCATACAAAAATCAGATTCAACTCTTATCTTATTTACGTTTATCAGGAACATCTATGAGCTTTCAAACACTGGAGAAATCTTAAAGTATGGATTAGCATGTCTTCTAAACTGGGCATTCTTTTACATGAACTGGAACCAAGTTGCAATGTCTGGGGCTAAACATTGCACTTCCTCTATCCTAGAGCTAAAAATGGATAAGTATACATAGACTAAAGACAGTGCTAAAATGCGAGTCATGCAAATAACATGCTCATAGCCTGGCACAAAAACGGTTTTTAGTCTCTATAGCAAATTTAACCATTTACAAAACCTATACTAGAATTAAATTAAATTTCAATTAAATTTGCTGCTTTGCTGCTGCTTTATACTGGTAAAGCTCTTACAATAATACGGAAAACCCCCCAAAAATCAGATCATCCCCAATGAGCAAGCACATGGCGACAGTAGGAAGGAAAAACTCCCTTTTAGCAGGAAAAAACCTCTGCCAGAACCACACTGAAAAAAATAATCAGGGGGATAAACATAAAAAAATCATTGTAAGCGGTTGCACGAAATTAAGTTATGTTTGGTTAACCTTAGTTTTTTATGTTATACCTGCACACATTTTTCTGGTAACACGAACATGACTTTTTTATGTTGTTGTTATGTTTTTCATTCCGGTCAAATATTTATAGAAA
>NW_005187557.1:306060-322207 GCF_000239375.1 Pundamilia nyererei
ATTCAACAACCACCCTATTGCATTTTTTTCAGTGCAGGCTCAGGGAGGGGCAGCCATCTCCCCCACTCCCTGAACCCTCTCACCTGATCCATCTCTCAGGTGGATGCAGACACAGGCTGTTATTGTCGTCTAGGCTTCACATCTGTTTATTTTAGACACTCAAATGGATCTCTTGAACTTTTTTGTGGTGTTGGCGTCTTCTGGAACATTTTTACTTTCAGTATTCTGGCAAGTTGCGTGGGTAAAGCTAAGGAGGTGTTGAGCAGGTCATCTACTAATTGAAAGATTGGTGATTCAACCCCTGACTGCTCAATTCTGCATGCCAAAGTATCCTTGGGCAAGACACCGAACCCCACGATGCTCTGTGATGTGTTCATCGGAGTGTAAATGTCCATGAATGCTGGGTGAATGAGGCATGTTACATAAAGCATTTTGACTGCTCGTGTAGAAAGAAATCTGCTTACAGCCAAGGCATAATTCTTATGCGTCATTATGCTAGAATTAGACATTTCCTCTTTGGGGGAGGAGTTGGGAAAACAGTTGGTTGCAGAGGTTGAAAACAATGCTTGGCTGTCAGTTTTAAAGCCTTTGTTTCCATCAGAACAGCACAGTCTCTCCTCAAGTAATTTTTGCTCAGTGGCTTTTCTCTTTCACAGTTCGACCTGTCTGAAGAAGAGAATGAAAAGCTGGAGTGATGTATGCAGGGATGCTCGGCAATCGTCAAAGCATCAATCAAATGTTTTAACTCCGTGTGTTCTATTCATGGAGAGTCATTAATCACAGAGGAGGGTGTCGCGCTGCTGCCTCAAAAAGCCTGTAGCAATGATGGAGGCGTGAAACTTTTCTCTCTGAAACTTGAAACCGAGCTGCTTAAGTATGAAGTGTGAATCTGAGCAAAATGTAGGCGTTAACCTTCAACACAACAGAGTTTGCCAAACATGTGGAAGCGCGCTTCTTGGAATAAGTTCATGATGTGCACACTTAAATGTTCTTCGATCTGAACATCAGTAATGTTTGAGTGGAGATGCAAGCGTTTAGATATAGAGTGCAGCTGTGCATGTTTTTCCAGCTGATGGTATATCGATCAGCCTCAGTTACATTATGTTAGCATTCCTCACAGTGTTATTCACACCATTAGACAGACAGAAAATAGCACCACTGTGAATTCGGCATCACTCTGATGCCTGGGGTGCTTAAATGCCTGTCCTGATGGATTTTCTGAAATTAACATTTTTCCAGGTTGCCCAACAGTTTCCTCAACATTAATTTATAGTATTTACAAAGTGTAGGACTGGGTGACAATATGAAATTCATAAACTAGTCACAACGTTAATGCAAACTCCATAGCTAAGATACCAGCATGTTAAAGCTGCACTGATGCAAACTTATATTGCATTAGACGATTGTTAAGACATGTAGGTTGCCCCCAAAATTCCCTAGTCAGACACGTTTTCTGAAATAGAAATGAATAAAAAAAAAAGAAAAAAAAAACATCAACCAGGCCTTTACTTCATGCGCACTTACTTTATAGTCAGTTGCTCATGCAGTTCATATGCAGGGATGAGGAAATGACAAGCAGTCTGCAGCTTTCAAAGATTGGAGTTATGGACAGCAAGAGCGTGATGGTAAAATACAAACTGTGCCCAACCCCAGCCGAGCAGCCAGAGCCTTTCAGCAGGTAACAATGGCAGTGATGAGCAGTGTGGTTTGTAGCATTTCTACGTCTGTGAAGGTTCTCAGTCATCCAGGTATCGTAGTCAAAGGAGCTTGCAAAGAAAAGCGTCTGGACTTCTTTAAGTTGCTTGAAGACGTTTCACCTCTCATCCGAGAAGCTTCTTCAGTTCTAAGGTCAAATGGTGGAGAGTCCCAGATATAAACCTAGTGGGAGTATCCCCCCACAGAGGGACAAAAGGACCCCCTGATGATCCTCTAATCGCCTGAGCCAAGGTGTGAAACTGGGTGTGGGTCCCAATCAGCCAGAGTTTCGGGTGTGTTCATTGTGAAACCTGGTCTCACCTTATCATGCGAATTCCTGATACCTGTATATGTTTCTGAAGTAGAATCACTCTGGTGATCTCATTGAAGTCTGGGCTGGTTTTTCAGGTTTCGTATTTGTTGCTGGTTTTGCGTTCAATAAACACTAAAAGAAAGATCATATGTGTGTCCTCATTCTGTGTCAGCAATGTCGACAGTGGTCTAAGCTTTATTTCAGTTCATGATTATGAAGTAATGGGAAAGTAATGTAACAAGTAGTGTAAGAAATTACTTGTTCTAATGAATAATTCAGTAACGTACTGCTTTACTGTTATGAAAAGTGATGAGTAATGTGTAATCGGGTACTTTTTTGTGTAACAGCTCAGCACTGGTGAATAACAGTATTAACTTAAATTAAACATTTCAAATGTGTAACTCATCTGGTATGTAATAACTTCAGTTTTTCAGATGTGCAGCCTACAGCTTTCTTAAGCACTGAACAGATCTCTCCAATAACCTTTACTGCAAGATTGGACAGTCTTTATGCACTTCTTGCAACTGATGAGTGAAAGACAAAATTATAAAATAATGAGTGGATCAGGTCGCACAGAGCACCAGGTGGCTGGGCCTTCGCCCATGGAGGAACAGCCCTAAAGAACCTCTTGGGTCAGCCCTTCCTTGGATCGACAACCTGCAAGGCTGCCTGTAAGGGTCAGTGCAGTGTTGAACAGGTGATGATCAAAGGCAGAGGAGTCGGTGGTTTAGTCCCTGAAATGATATTGGCTTGGCTTATAGACGGACTCACCTTGATGCACAGAAGAGGAGATCTCGAGAGGAGCTGGACTCTATTTCATTTTGGAGTTGCTGTTTTTGAGAGGCGGCAAGCAGGGCCAAGTATACTTGTATTTCCTGCTTCAGTGCCTTTATACTGTGCTTTTCCTTGTTGCAAGAGAGGGTTGCTTCCCAGAGTTACCCACCCTTTTTGGGGTGTCTTAGTTGGATGCTGATGGTAAGTTAGATCAGTGGTCAGGGAGGATGCCCGATTGACTTGGCAGCCCACATGTATAGTTAGGGTGTATCTGGCAGAGGGAAGTTCCACTTCCAGCAGAAGTTCAAGTGGGAAAATGAGGACATAACCCAAAATAGTAAAAGACAACACACAAAGTTATAGACTCAGTTGAATGATAGCAGTATCATCAATAACAGCAGCGGTTTGTTTAAAACCTTCAAACCTTTATAGCAGAAATCCTTCCATCCATCAACATCTCCACAGTGAAAAAATCTCCACATTACACTCTGTGGTTTTTTGCACATGTAGTATCAAATCTTGTGGTCATCAGCTGACTATGCCGCTCAGTGCACCCAACCCGATGAGAACATTTGTGTGGCTGACTCCAGCTTCACTGTTCTCATTCATAAAGTTCTCTGCAAACGCTAACATCAAGGCTACTAGGTGGATTTCTCCATTTTAGCACAGCTAGCCAAACAACAAAAACAAACAAGCCACTTACTGCTTAAGAGACAGAGAGTGAACGTGTATATAATTCGATTTTTAAACTTAAAACTCAATATTGTAACCCGAGGTAGTATAAAAGTCACCTCCTTAGACTGCTTTTTAGTTATCAGTTCTGTCACTCGTTAGCGAATATAAACTAAAGTAAGCAGCAACCAACCCATCCAGTGATGTCACGTTCTGTACTTGTCTCCACAGTGCATTTGTAGTGGTTTACTTAAGAGATGCTTTTCGTCAGGGTGCAAATACACTCAAGAGTAAGTGTTTACACTCAATGAATGTATTATGTAAAAATATTTAATTAAATTCATTAATAAATACCCACAACAACACTCTCTTTAGCTGGTGAGGCGGCTGATGGCAAACTCCACACTGGATGCTTCTATTGCTTGAGGATGATATTTGTTTCTCTCTACACTGAAAGCAAGAAGCTCTTACTCATGACATATTCAGAAAAGCAGAGGGCGTTTAGCTTTTGCAGAGGAGAGCTGATCCCCTGGGAGAACTTCTCCATAGAAAATAATGAAAAGAAGCATGTTTAAAAGGCCCTGTCTGAGCAGTAATAGCTATGTTTCAGCAAACCTAAATGCAAATGAGGTGGCTTGAAGCAAATAAATAGGTTGCCTTGACATAAATTCATGCCAGTAAAAATGCACAGTGAAGACGCATCATCGTCCACATTCCAGGAACGGGCTATTCTGGGGGCGGGGGGGGGGGGTTAGGATGCTATGGTGCACTAAAGTAGCACACATGTAATGCTGTTTGAACACCAAAATAGATGATACTCACTGAGTCACAATGCTAATCTACTAAGTGAAAATGAAAGTCAAAATGAAACCCTTTGTGTTTCCAGTGTGGGAGTGACAGCAGAGTGACATGTCTTAGTATGTCGTCAGTGGTATTTCAGGAAAGCCAAGTGACATCAAACACTCATCCCGTCATTCTCACTCACTACATCCTGTTTTTTATAACAAAACTGGGATAAACTCGGCAAAAACAATCGTCTCGAGTATCTGTGATGTTTTCTCTGATATCAAGTCTGTATAGCACTGGTGTTTATCCTCCCTCTCATTATTTCTTCTGGGCTTTACATTGTCTGTGTTATTGCTGCAGTGACTTAGGATTGGACGATAATTGTTGTGGACACAATGAAACGGCCAGCCGAGCACTCAGTGGCTCTAAGCTCTTATAGACTTAAGTGGCTGTGGTGGATCAGTAAAGTGCTTGTGGAAGTGCAGAGGGAACATAACCCATCTCCTGTTTCTATCTTCTTGCTCGCTCAAATGCTGCACAGTCACTGAAAGCCCTCCTCTCCTTCATTACATATTCCCCTCGACAACCCCTCCCCCTCTTCGTCCTCTAATTTCCTCTTTCCATAAATCTCTCTTTGCCATAGTCTCTCTCCACGCTCCTCTGTTTCCTCACCTCCATTTTGTAACTGAGGCGCGCTCGGTGCTCATCATTTCTGTCGAGCTCCGATTCACTTTCCTGGAACCCGTCTCTCCATCTGTCTTGCCAGTTTTTCAGCAAAGTGAATGCAAACCTCTCCTCCACCTTCTCCACTCTTATCTCCTCATCCTTCCATCAGTCTCCATCACGGCCGACTGCTGCCACTTCAGACCTGTCTGTCCATGCATCTCTTTCTTATTCTTGCCCTCTCACCAGCACAGAGTTCCCTCTGTCTTTCTCAAACCATCTCTCTCCTGGCAAACAGAGGGACGTTGCTATACTGACAGTAGTGTGGGTTCGACAAGTGTTTTGGGGATTTACACCATTAAAATAATTTTCTTGGTACCTATCAATAAAAATACACTGAAGCCAGTACTGCCGAATAAAGTAAGACTAGACAACACACCACATATGATATATAGTAAGCAGATAAACTACCTCTAGCTGACAAATTATATTTTGTGTTGTGTTTTGGCTATATTTGTGCACCTCCCCTGCAGTGATGGTACATTACTGCCGTCTGGCAGATGGAACTTTTTGTGGATATTCACTGTAATATGATACCTACAAGTAACAGAAATCTTACCAAACTTGCAGTAACACATTGTTGGTCACTTGGGGGCACTGTTGGGCACATTACATGTTTCAGTAACCCAATTCAATTTTATTTATACAGCGCCTCAAGGTGCTTTATATTGTACGGTAGACCCTACAATATTACATACAGAGAAAAACCCAACATATGACCCCCTATGAGCAAGCACTTTGGTGACAGTGGGAAAGAAAAACTCCCTTTTAACAGGAAGAAACCTCCAGCGGGGCCAGGCTCAGGAGGGGCGGGGCCATCTGCCACAATCGGCTGAGGAGAGAGAAGGAAAACAGGATAAAAGACTTGCTGTGGAAAAGAGACAGAGATTAATAACAAGTAATGTAATGTAATGTAACGCATTACTGAACTAGATTCAGTTATCACAGTACAGTTACAATGACGTTGTTACTTATGTTCAGTTATCTGCATGTCAGGCAAATAGAAAAAAAATCTTTTTTTGGTTTCTTTGGGTGGCACAGTGGTTAGCACTGGAAACTGATAGTGGAGTAGTCTACAGTGGAAATGTGGACATTACAGCACAGACAGTATGCTATCACAAACCTAGCCAAGAACCCAGAGCGATAATAAAGCTGAGTGAGTCCAGCAGCCAGCTCCTGAACTTCAACATGTAACAAAAGTAGTGTTGAGCCATCAGCCTCACTGTCTCGATTTGCTTTGAAGTCTCATTGGGGTGATTTTTAACTTTGTATTGTCACCTTTGTGTTCATACATGAATACTAGTAAGCATGTCCTGACAAGGCCAGAGATTTATATTGTTCTAAAGTTTATATTGTTGACTGGTAATTATGAGACTGTGTGATTCAGGGGTAAGGAGAAAGTAATGTAATCAGCAATGTAACAAATTACTTTCTCCAGCGAGTACAGCTTTTCTTAAAAAGCAATGCTTTTTAAATGCTTTTTAAAGCAATACTGTACATACATATGTCTGCACTTTCAGAAGAAGCTGGAGTACCCTGAGAGACAACATGCAAACTCCACACAAAAAGGCCTCAGTCTGGATTTAAGTTGCTCCTGATAAAGACAGGCTGCCGGCGGAGCTCACGGGCATGTGACTGCAACCCCCCTGGCTTCTGCTCCGCAGCTGCTGAGCGACCCCTCATCTGGGGCTCTCCACAGCTCTTTCCGGGATAGTGGCGCGGCTGCCCCTCTGTTGGTCTTCCTTGGTCTCTTGTGCTCTGGGGGCCTCTCGATGTCTGGAGTTTTGATCTCCTCCATACCTGCTTCATGCCCTGGAGGACGGGGCTGTGGCCCCCCCACACCCTCTAGCAGATCATTACACGAAGGAACCTTTTAAATACAAGCACGCTCATGCTCACAGGTGTACACACGGGTGCTCACACACACAAACTACACCCTTTTTGGCTCCTACCTCAAAGCACACTGTGCGCTGTCGATCTTATGTGCTGCACAATAATGTTTAATATTTAGTATTTACTGTTATATTCACATAGATCATTACGATGATGTTGTTTATTATATTGCTCTGTTTTTCTTTGCTTGTTTTCTCTTTCTTCTTTCTCAACAGATGATCCAGGTGATTGATATATGTATTGTTTGTCTGTTTGTTTTGTTGGTTTTTGCCCTTTATCACCGTCCCTCTTCCCCATTCTTTTTCGTTCCCTCTTTCTTTCTCCCCTTCCTTTTCCCCAGTCTAGTCTGTCCCGTGTTCAGCAAATGAAAATAAAATAAGTAAAAAAAAAAAAAGAGGTTTATATAATTATGTTGTCATGGCACACACAAACACTTTTGCTGTTGCAATTTGAGATTCAAAAACTTATTTTAAATCTTAGTTTTAGCAGTTTTAGCACTTTATCGCTGAGCAGTTCAATATTGAAGGAACAAGAATGACCAAAAACTCACAGCAGCACAGTTAAAACTGTTTGTTTTCTTTTTAAAGGAAGATTTCTTTAACGTATTAAAGCACTACCACTGATCTGAAAAATAGTGCCCTGTTTTCCTCTAACTGTGCTTGCATAAAACCTCAGCACTTTGGCTCCCTTTATTTGCAGGTACTCAGCTGTGAGTGTTACCGCTGCTTAAATTATTGCCCCGACCCCCACATACTCCACTGTCTATAGGTCAAAATCAATATCCTACAAAATCTTTTCCTGCAACTTGGATGGACTTGGTGTAAAATATTTGTTGTGTAGGTTTGGGGGCAAAAGTGCCCAGAAAGTTGACGCTGACAGATAATGATGGGAAGTTAAAAACAACAGGGAAAAAAAAATCAAGAAAAGCAAGTTGAAGACATTACCCTTGGAGATGCGAGATAAAAGGCATCCCATATAGGAACAGCAGGACGGAGCAGGGCGCATACGCAGGGAGGAATCAGTGAATCTTTACGGAGCTTCCTGCCTTTGCTGCTGAGAGCCCACGGTATAAATCATGAATCATTTACAGTCTCTTTCCCTCAGGAGGCTGTGTTTAAATATTAATGCTCTCCATTCAGATCACAGCCACCCTGACCTGCATAGCTGGGTCTGCTCCCCAAGGACGGCATGTACTCTCTGCTCACACACACATACAAAGTTCTGAGGATCATCTACAGGCAGAGATAGAAAATACCAAACTGCTAGCTAGCTCTGTCATGCTGTCTCCTTGGTATATGTGTGCACACATGAAGTTGATGTGGTCATATTGCAGCGAGGTTTGCTCTGCCTTTGTGCCTTCTCTCCTTTGTTCATGTTTTTTGCAAGTCATATTAATGCAAAAAACCCTTTTAGATCAGTATTGTAGATAGAACTCAGCAGCTGTCTTTCCTTTTTTCCACCTTATGTGCGTATGGTACCAGACATAAAAGATAGGAAAACTGGCAGTTTTGGTTTCCAGACTAGCTGGGAATGTGGGTGATGAAAACACGCAATATACTTACCCCTAAAGGTTTGGAACAAGTCTGTGTCTGACTGGCACAGATGACAAGACCACGAGGCTACTTCAATCAGTTTTGTCACTGCAATAGTATTTCCTACTCATTAGTTAGATGTAGTCCTGGTGAACCTCTCTTTTGGCAAAAGGAAGATTCTTAATCTCTTCTAAACAGTAATACAATATTAGATCAATAAAGTATTAGAATCAGAATCAGAATCAGAATGGGGTTTATTGCCAAATGTTGAGCAGGTTTACAACATTAGGAAATTGCTGCGGTGCTTCAGTGCAAACATGGTGTCATAAATAACACTTAAATAGACATGGAAAAAATAAGGTTGTTGTGGCTGCACCAGGACACCAGACGTTCAACCTCCCTCCTGTAGGCAGACTCGTCCCCGTCCGAGATGAGTCCAATAACGGTGGTGTCATCTGCAAACTTAATTAGCTTGACAGACTGGTGGGTGGAGGTGCAGCAGTTGGTGTACAGGGAGAAGAGCAGAGAAGAAAGAACACAGCCCGAAGGGAACCCGGGCTGATGGTCCGGGAGTCCGAGACATTCTTTCCCAGCCTCACATGCTGCTTCCTGTCCGTCAGGAAGTCAGTGATCCACCGGCAGATGGGATCAGGCACATTCATCTGGGAAAGCTTGTCTCGGAGATGGTCTGGAAGGATGGTGTTGTATCATGTCATCTTCAGATTTTCTAAATTCAGTTCAGTTTTATTTATATAGCACTAACTCACAATAGTTGTCTCAAGGAGTTTTATAATGTAAGGTAGAACCTTACAGTAATACAAAGAAAACCCAAACGATCAGATCAAACTCTATGAACAAGCACCTGGCAACAGTGGAGCTAATGCATATTTACATATCAGCAGATGATGAACATATTTAGCATTGAGATATATCAGCAATCTGACAAACATTAATCTCATCTATTCTTTGGTCTCCTCCATCTCCTTATGTGGCTCCATGCACAAATATAAAAAACCTTTCCCTCTAGAGAGTTTAGGTTGCAGTTAAAACTGCTGTAAGCAGGCACAGTTGGTCATTTATTATGAGGATAACGCTAATATTATTTATTGTATAGTATTGTCTTACATCTCCTGGTGCTTTGGCTAGGCTATGTTAAACAATGAAGAACATGGTGTTAGCATACTAAGCAAGTATTAACTGGTGCTTTGTGTGTGGCTAGGCTAAACTAAACAGTGAAGATGGCTTTAACCCTGTCCAAATTCATAAGCTGCATCCTCCTGAGGACCCGGCCTTCGTCTTTTACGTGGGCCAAGTCCTCCGAAAGCCAGGTAGGGCGGAAGTGAGCGGCTGTAAAATTGGACGGTCTAACCTTCAGATTTGCATCACCAGCTGTCCCGGTGGAGTTTAATAAACTCAGCAGTCTGCTTCTTGCTATCTAAAATATAACAGGACACTGGCGTAAATTCTCGATAATCTTACACTTTTGTTTAATCAGTTTTCTGTTTGACGTTTATTCAGTGGTGTGAAAACTATAACTTTAATCTCAGCCAAACCGATTGACTCACTGAAAAAAGCCAAACAATAACATTTTGAAGTTATCTAAGTGACTTATTTATCATGTTTAACCTCAGTAGCGAAAGACCGTGGGGGGTTTGAAAACGATGTACCGGGAGTTCACTGTTCTCACTGGCTTTAGTGAGCCTTGAACCCCCGCCTAGCTATCGAGCTGGTGGATAACAGACGTCTTCAAAAACATCAGAGCACTTTTGCAAAAATGTGATGTCTTGATAAACCGAGCAGATATTTGAAGTTTACACAGCTACATTCTCGCCTGAAAATATTTATTTTATTTATTTTATTTTAATATTTAGTTTATTTTGTGACCCAGAAAGAGTAATAAGAGTAATATTAAAACTAAGTAGCTGCCACCATTGTTGGAAACTGGAATTTGCTGGGCGATGCTATGAATTCTGGGATGTGGTGGGCCACAAAGGATACACTCGACCCATCCTTCAAATCTGGGGAAAAGGAGAACGCATTTGTCGGCCGCATTTGTCAGAATCTACGAATTTGGACAACCTTTGTTGCATTGCTGTGACGTAATCGGCCTGTGGTGTCAGGAGGATGCAGCCTATGAATTTGGACACTCCCTTTAGCATACTAAGCTAGTATTAACTGGTTACTTTTTGTGGCTAGGCTAAACTAATCAATGAAGAAGACGGCTTTAGCATACGAAGCTAGTATTAACTGGTGCTTTGAGTGTGGCTAGGCTAAACTAAAGAAATGAATGTGAAGGTGGCTTCAGCATGCTAGAGTTATGTCATGTATGTTGTTGCTTTCATGCACTAAACATAACTACACAGTCAACATCATTTATTCATGTAAATTCATTTGCATTGTCAGTCTTGTTTTTTCTGGAAAAACATGAAACATGAAAATATAATTATACAGTGTAAGTGAAACCATACATGTTCTTAACCAGGACATATACATTTACCTCAAGTTTCTTTTATAGAGAACAGTGGCCTATGTAGATATTAACTAAACAGAAGAGAAAGGAGAGAGTGAAGCCTCCAAAAACCCCCAAAAGATAAAAATTAAAAGAAAAGCTCCAAGAGATGGAATATAATTTTCAGTCGCTCTAAATTACCTCTTTTACAACAGATCTAGAAATAAAATTCAACCCATTTTCCAATATTGAAATATTGATTAGGGCAGCTTCAAAGTTAGGAAAAGATTGCCTCTGTGCTGACTTTGCCATTGATTTTAGGAGATGTGACTTAAAGCGTGGCCTTTGGTGTCACTATAGGTGTTTGAATTAAACTGAAGTGAACCTCTAGCTCTCTGATCTTCCTGGTGGGGACAGCCTCCACCCTGAAGAGGACGTTAGAACTGTCAAACACTCTGGCACACCTTAGGTAGGCTAAAATAGGAAATAAAAACCTCAGATAAATAAACTCTCCCAACTCATGCACTTTCTCCTTACCGTGCCTGTTTCTTCATCGTGTCTTTCTTAATAACACTGGGAGCATTGCTCCCACAAGATTTGACAGTGAAACAAACATTCCAGACATCTGCCATAACCCTGCAAACACTTTCTCAATTCAGCTAAGCAAAAAGATGAGAATCCACCCCAAGCTTTCACAGCCAACACCCCAATTAGTGTCACGTCCTCCAGTCTGGAGCATTCCTCGACATGGCTCACGCTCTCCCTCCATTTCTCTCTTTGTTCTGCCCCTTTAATTCCCATTTTAGCCCCAGGCGAACTTGCACATACACAGGTATCTGCTGCGTTTCCTATTTTTTTCCATTCTGTTTTATCTCCTCTGGTCTTTTTTTTTTTTTAACACTATGTGCTTCACTGATTCTTTCACAGCGCTCTTTTAATACGCCCACTGTTTAGATCAATCTTTCCAAATCAATACTTAATATCAGAAAGAAGCGCTGGCCTTTTGCTATATGTACCCTGGCGTATCGTCAAGACACACCGACCATCGTCTCCATTCAACCTATTCACACCAAAAGTAATGAGATATTGAATTGGACTCAGATACACTAAAGAGCGACCAATACTGTACCATCCACAATTGGTGCGTTTCTCCCCCAAACCCTGATAATATTTAGCATCAGAGCCTCATTTTTCTTTGTTTGTTTCTTGTTCTCTGAACAACACATTGACCAAAACAACCACTAATTCTTCAGTGAGAAAAACTTTGCAATTGACATGTATTCCGCATAATAAATGAGTCCTCGGCCCATGACCTCTCAGCGTGTACTTCCAGCGACGTGTTTTCGAAGGGCCTACTTTCAAATGATTTTGCGTCTCTCAGGATATTCCCTGTGCTCCCATTAACCATGCATTACAGGCCTAAGTGTAGTGCCTGGGATAAGTGGGCACCAAGCAGAATTTAAGTATGTGTTGCGTGCTGTGTATAATTCATCATGTGAGGAGCCTCAAGCTTTTTAATGGTCTCTCCTCTCATTATCCAGTCTCTGTTTTTCTGCCGACCCTTCTGAGAGTTCCCCCTAATGGAAGGACAAATAGATTCATATGAGATTGTAATTACAGCGTTTTTAAGCAATAAGTACATCTAGTAAAGGTAGCAAAAAGAGTGCAGAGTGCCTGCCAGCAGGAAAAAAAGAACAGTCCAATCAGACAGTGTCAGATTACCCAACAAGCTTGTCTGTCATTCGTCTACACTCTAGTCTCGCTTCCTGTTTCTATCTGTTTCCTGTCTCCGGGTTGACTGATGGGGCCTTTGGAGGAGCTGAGCGCCACGTCAAAGTTGCAAAGCACTAACTCTTCTGTCAGACCAAGATCCAACTACATTAAATGAATAGAGACGGATGAATTTCTTGAGAGGGCTAATTTAATTGAGACTTTCCGTACTAACCGAATTGTTTCATTTGCATATTTTCACAAAAGATGGAGAAAAAGCCTTCAGTTAGTTAATTAAGGAAAAGAAAACAGTGAGAACAAGGATGACACTGCTTTTTGACAGCATTTCCAGAACCTTTTTGAGTCATCTGAACTAAAACGCGGTGTGACTTTTCAGAAGACAGTTCAATCGTCTCTGAAGAATTGAAGAAGAAAAAACTGAGACAACCAGGAAAGTAATACAATTGGGTAATTGACAGCAGAAAGCATGTGGCCAAATATATCTGGCAAAGCTCCCCGTGTTGCTGAAACATGAGCGTTGGATATTCACTTCCCTGCCAAGAAGAGCTCATGCATAAACAACACTGTCATATTTATATAGGCATCCCCGCGGAGTTATTCCACTATTGTGCTGTTATACTAACTACCTCTGCCGAGGGAACATGACAGTATCGCCACAACACATGTTCATAAGTGATTAAATTTCACTCTCCCCTTGTAGGCTGCTCTTATCGGTGAGGTTTTTTTGGTGTTTCTCAGCTGCGGAGAGGGTCACTAGGGGCAGCTGCGGGAAGCAGATAAAAAATTGTATTTTTCATTGCCACTGAGCTGCCGTGCACAGCCATCACCAGACGCACATGCCGGAGAATGTTGTCGAGACCAACCTCGGGAGTGCTGGGTTGATAAAAACAGATTCCCTCCATTGCACTTGAGCGTTATTATTCTCTCATCGTTTTTTTTTAACTTCTTCTTCTTCCCCTCTATCTGAAGCCTATTGTTGGAACACTGGGTGGTTATTGGGTTTTGTCAAGACAGGCGAGAAACGAATGGAGGATGGGGACAAGCTTTATGCCCTCATTCTCTGCTCCAGTGCCGTGGAGCAAAATAAACCCACATATAGCCTCCGCTGGCACCTCGCACCACTCAGATTCTCTCTCTGAAATGATAACAGACGTTTTCTTTGGGTAAAACATTGGAGGTGAAGATTTATTTTTGTGCCGAGGTGCTCTGTAATTGAATAAAAAAGGAAAAAAGAAATTTTTCCCAGTTTTCCCAGACACACTTTGTCGTCACTAGTTAGTCACACCGAAATGATTGCAGAGGGAAAATATTAACGTTGTACACTCTCTCTGAGGTAACGAGCTGTGTGCAGACCTTTGATGAAGTAGGACTCTGAGTTGGATTACTTCACAAGACAACGGAGAAATGAAGAGAAATAACCAAGCTATTTTTTTTTGGCTCCAAATTTCATAGATTTAATTCTCCTGAACTGACACTCAGGCTGTATTCAGACTTCACACCATGTCCTCGCACAGTATATACATTCAGCTATTCCAGAGAGATAATATTTTCTAGAGAGAAAGAGATGATCTAAAATTCATGCACCCAGTGATGGCAGTTGACCTTGTAAACTTTTCCAGCTCGCAGCCAAGTAAAGTTTCACTTCTGCTCCGAGCTCTGCGATCTAATGAGGGTTTGTAGAGAGAGAGAGATGCGCCCGCTATCTGCGGGGCCTTGTTGTGAAATTAAAGGTCATTCTCACTGGATGAGCAACCCCGATACCACCTATCTCTCTTCTCTCTGGCCAACGGGGAAATCAAACACTATTAGACTGGAGAAGCGTCCTTTATCATCACGGTCATTATCATCCGAATCATCACCCAGGCCACGGCGCATCATTTAGCCTCCCCATTTAACTTCTCACCAGCCGTGTGTCAAACATATCCACCAGTGACAATGTGTCCGGCAATATTGGGAGCTGCAGGGAATTATGCAAGAAGGAAAGCAATTAGCGGGCCAGAAAAGGGTGAAGATTCAAAGGCAGGGCGTGTACAGTCATAGAACAAGGAGAAAGGGGAGATATAAGCGAGAGAGCTGAATTACTTGTTATTGCCACTAATGAGGGCTATGCAATGAGGGCTTAAGAGGGAACGAGGTAATGCACCTTCTGCTGTGTAATTGGGGTAAACGCTCTATCCCTGCTCGTTCCAGTGTGGATCCAGAAATCCTGAAATTGTGAATCGTTTGGTACATTTCCACAGCATATGCAATGCAATACAGTGGGTGTTTGGGTGTAGTGTATTGCTGAAGCACAGATTGCCATAATGTGATGTTTTCCATCAGGAAAGAATACAAGGATTGCAACCTGAAATTGAGCTATTACATAACAGTTACGGATGGCAGAAATGCTCTGTTAGGTTGACACAGGGGAGACATCAGTGACAGGAGACATGACGTTGATTAATGGCTCAGTCCTACTGCTAGCATGATTTTTAACTTAAAGTCACAGGAAAACTGAAGCCAGTTAGAATGAAATAACATCAGAAAAAGCTTTTTGAAATTGTGCTTACATTTTAATGGTCCTTGTGTTTGATAAAACTGTGAATGGCCATATAATCAGTAACTTGTACAGCAAAAGAAGGACAACATATTAGAGGAAAATATATGAAGACTGTGAGGAAGAGGACTCTCTTACTACTATTTATATCAGTGTTTCCATACCACTGTGCCGAGGCACATAGGTGAGCCGTGAGACATGGTCAGGTGTGCCGTGGAAGATTATCTGGTGCCACCTGATTACATACATGCCAACCTTCCCAGTTTTTCCGGGAGAATCCCAAATATCAGTGCCCCTCCTGAAAATCTCCCGGAGCCACCATTCTCCCGAATTTCTCCCGATGTTCCACCTGGACAACAAAACTGAAAAACCATATCCCAGAATTCATAGCGCGGCCCAGCCAAACAATGGGGGCAGCTTCTTAGTTTTAATATTACTCTTATTAATCTTTCTGGGTCGCAAAATACGCTTTTACCATCTTTTCAGGCGAGAATGTAGCTGTGTAACTTCAAATATCTGAGCCGCGAGAACAGCAAACCCCGCGGTCTTTCGCTACTCAGGTTAAACGTAATATATAAGTCACTTTGATAACTTAAAAATGTCATTGTTTGGCTTTTTTCAGTGTTTTAGTTGTTTGTGAATAAATCAGTTTGGCTGAGACTAAAGTTATTAGATTAGATTCGATTAAATAAAACTTTATTAATCCCTCGGGAGGGTTCCACCGGGGTTTTTCACACAGCTGAATAAAAGTCAAACAGAAAACTGATTAAACAGAAGTGTGAGATGGTCGGGAATTTACGCCAGCGTCCAGGTTATACTTTAGATAGCAAGGAGCAGACGGCAGAGTTTCATTCCACCGAGAGAGCTCGTGATGTAATTCTGATGGCTAGACCGTCCAATTTCACAGTCGCTCACTTCCAGCCTACCCAGCTTTCGGAGGACCCGGCCCACTTACAGTGGGGCAAAAAAGTATTTAGTCAGCCACCGATTGTGCAAGTTCCCCCACTTAAAATGATGACAGAGGTCAGTAATTTGCACCAGAG
>NW_005187557.1:330145-356142 GCF_000239375.1 Pundamilia nyererei
CCCCCCCAAACAGCCTCTTTGAATGTCTCCATAATTCTGTGGTCTTAAGGTTGGCAAGTATGCCTAATTAGTACTCTAAGCGACCGGCGTGAGTAATGGGCAGAACAATCACATTTTCTTCCACTAGAGGGCAGTACAACTACCCACTCTATTAAATAGGTTGCCAACTGCCAGTAAAACAGAAGACAAAGAAGAAATGACATAATAATCATGCTATAATAATAATAATAATAATAATAATCAAACAGCAACAGATGAATATTTGAAAAGGAACAGTAGTCAATGTGACCTGGATCCTGGAGAAACTTCCGACCCAGATGAAAGCCCTAGCATGCGTAGTGGTCAGAAGAAAGCAAAAAAGGTATACTGGGGACAAACCGAACCAATTCCGCTATGCCTGATGCACAGGGGGAAATGATCAATATGCTTTTTGTGACTATTTTATTTGGTGGTGTGCCGTGTGATTCTTCTAATGTGAAATATGTGCTTTGGCTCCAAAAGGTTTGGAAACACTGATTTATATTATAATTTGTATAGCACTTTAGGAGCACACCTTTCACTTTATTAAAAGCACCTTATATAGCACTTTAAGCATAGATTTGCATATGAAGAACATTTGCACACAAGAAGTTTAATTATTTATTGAATATTTATTGTGTATTTTAAAATCAGTTGGTAGCCTTTGTTCTAGGTCCTGCACAGCTGCTCCTCACTGATAAGTGTGGTGGTTGTCTGTGAAGAGAAAAGGTTGTGATTGAGAGCATATAAGGTTTACCAGTAAGGAGAACCAATGCAAATGTGTGTGTGTGCAAAGAGGTGATTGAGATGTGATTACTCACCTTTCTTTCCTGTGTCCTCTCCAGGGTTCTGGGAGAGGCCATGGTTTAAGGGAGAGTGGGGAATCTTTGGTGCTTGGGTTTTTGGTGTTTTTATAATAGTGGTGTGGTGTAAGGATAAAGTGTGAAATATTTAATAATATGAAAATGTAAAATGATGTTAGTAAAAGAATGACAATGTATATATTTATTTATTGACATTATGTATTGTATAGGTTGGGATTTGAGAACTCACCTGTTAGTAGAATAATGGTTTAGCATGTGACAGCCGAGAGTATTTAAGGCTGCCAGTTGTCATTAGACAAGGATTGTTGTGTTGTGAGGAAGCGTGAAATGTGAGTCATTGTCATAGCTGGAGAGCTATATGGTGAGTAAATGCCTCTTGTTCCACTAC
Source organism: Pundamilia nyererei (assembly GCF_000239375.1). NCBI lineage: Eukaryota > Metazoa > Chordata > Actinopteri > Cichliformes > Cichlidae > Pundamilia > Pundamilia nyererei. Next base: position 331,376 of record NW_005187557.1, read on the forward strand.
ACTTGTCTTGGTCTGCTTGTGAATCCAGCCGCAAAAGGCCGCCCTGTTACAAAGACAATGACGAGTGCTGGACGTTACTGTCTTTTTGTACGAATCAACAAATTTAAATCAAACTACTTCGTCAGTCCAGTCCTTGTACCTGAGCATTTTCAGGGGAATTTTTGCTTTGTCTGTTAAACCAGTTGAATCATTTCTATATAAAAAAGCCACCTAACCTAAAGGCAGTGTTGGGGAGTAACAGAATACATGTACCGCCGTTACGTATTTAAAATACAAAATATGAGTAACTGTATTCTGTTACAGTTACCATTTAAAAGGGTGGTATTCAGAATACAGTTACTTTGTTACTTTCCTGTTTCATATGTTAGGCTATGCCCTCTCTATTTTTGGTAATTCCACGCCGGTGAAAACCCAAACAAAACACGCATTAAGAGGCTCTAATGTCTGTGTCTCAATCCCGTGGCCCATGTCAACTCTACTTGCGGCCCGCAAAATGACGTGAAGAAATATTTTTTTAAATTATTCACAAAAACGATTTAATATGAAGGCAATAGGCAGAGTGTTACAGGCATAGCCCTAAAGAATGTAGCCTCATGGGCAGTGTAGTCCGTGCTGCAGGGAGAATGGACTGCCATACCCGTTACGTGTCTGTGAGCGAGGAGGGACAAAAAGGAGAGTGGAAAAGTACGAGTTGTCACCGAGCAGAAACGGGAGCTGGAAGCATGTAACTATAATAACAACCGCTGCAGCCAAGCTATTAAGACTCGACTGTACGCTGTGTTCGTGTTTTCCTCCGAAACAATAAGTTCCGTTGGAGCAGCCTTTCAATGCCTCTCTCTGTCTCTCGCTAGCAAAGTTGACCCAGACAACAAAGTAAAGCTAGTTTTCGGCTACGAGCCCGACACAGAACCCGACGTATTAGCCAGAGGTCCCTTTACTACGGTTCGGAGCCGCGGACCTGTTATATATATGCGTGGAATAGTTTTCTATACGAGATCACTGCAAAAAGTGCAGCCTTACCTAATGTCCACCCTACTGTTACTCATTTTATATTAAGATTTAAACATCTAACCTGCATTGGTATGGTGGGTAACCTTCAGTAATAGTTGTACATCACACAGCAATAGTACATTCATGTAGTTGTAAAAAGCATGATAATATATTAATCCAAAGTATTCAGAATATGTTACAAAATACATTTGGGGCATGTATTCTGTAGTGTCTATAGTGGAATTCATTTTAAAACTAACCTTCCCCACACTGCCTAAAGGTATGAGACAATGTTATGTCGACAAACAATACACACAAAAGACAACTTAGACTAAAATTGTTTTGTTTTTTTTGCTATCTTAGACCTTTACTAGCAGACTGCCACGAAAACAGACAATTTGTTTTTAGTTGAAATGGGCAAAGAAAATACCAAAGGTAACAGTTTGTCAGTCATAAAATAATGTTTTTATGCCAGCAAGGAAAAGGTAGTAAATCCATACCTGAATAGTTGAATATAGAATTATTACAAAAATGCACTACCACAGTGTCCACGACTATTTGTCACGGACTGGTCACCAGACTTCAATATTTTTGAAGCAGTGTGGGATTATCTCGACAGAGAACAGAACAAACTACCAAATACCGTTGGTTGTATACAAGGGTAGTAGTGTCGGCTGGCACTGAAATAAGCTGTTAGTTGAACTTGATATGTGGCCTGCCTGAACTAAAGCTATGCTATCTTGCTTGATTTAACGGATGAGCTAATGTTTACAATACATTTCCATGACATCGCAGAGAATTTGTTTTGGGGAGAAGGTTTACCTGAATCCTATTTTATAAATTTTTGACATGCAAAATTTGCAAGATCACTAGAAAGTATGCAGTATATGCCTGATAAATATATCCCAACTAAGCAAACCTATTTATTATACTAAATTTTTTTAGAAGAGCTAAAGCCCAAAATGCATGCAAGACATTTGATTTAAAAAGTAAAATCTTCCTGTTCATGAAACTAAGCATAATTTGCATGCTTCTAAAATCCAGCTTTCACCCTAAACCTGCTCCTAAGTGGTTTGCCAGGGATCTGTTGGATGTTAAATGGATAAAAGTGTATGAATTCTTGTGTGAGGAATTGTAGCAAGCACATTTGAATGATGAACAGAAACGTAATAAGTGATATAACTAGTTATTTTGGATATTAGCTCATTTGTAAAGATTTTTTTAAACTGATTAGTCACTTTCCTAACAAAGCAACATTTATGAGTTCAAGAGAGCTGCTGCTAGCAGCTAATAGTACTTCATCCTGTCCGAGCACACATCGTTTATCAGTTGGCACATTCTCAGGAAAGTGCAGTCTAAATCCATGCTATAATAGTTTAATAATATCCAGAGTTCATTTATAGTACAAAATCAGGCAAACCAAAAAAGGCTGTCCCAATGGGTACAACAATCATTAAAAGTTTGGCGCCTTCCCAGGATCCAACCAGGATGACAGAGAATATGACAGTTAGCTTTTATTTTCCTGTAAAGTCAAAAGCCTGGGAGAGGAGAGTGGAACAGCAAGGAGCTTTCCTGCAGTTCAAGCATAGCTCTGATCGAGATATTTAAAAGGGGCGCCTGGTCCGTCTCCCCTCACTCCCATTTAAGAAGGGCAGCTTTGCCAAAGACTTTTGTAGAGATGTCTTGTCTTTTTATCAGTGGATGAAAAGCGCCTCTGTTTCCTCACAGCATGGTTGGCGCTAATTAGTTTGACACACATATTACCCAAGAGGCTTGCAAACCTCTGCTCCCCACCAACTGGGGAGTCGACCAAAGATAAAACAGTGATGAATAAACCTTGGTGGATGCTGGAGATGAAATCGGAAGGATGATGAAAACAAGGACGCCCGAGTGAATCATAAAGTGTAATGATATTAAGCAGAGAATGATATGTTCCCATTTAAGATGCCGACTTGATTTCCCTTTTTGTGCATAATCACAGTGTGCTGCTCGTAGAAGCATGTTACAAAAGAAGAGGCTCTTTAAAATATTAAACAATAAGCCCTGAGCTTTACTCAGCCCGCTACATAATTTTGAAAAATGCACAAAAGTTTGTAAACGATAGAGAGAGCTCGTGGGGAGGGGCAGAGGAGGAGATGTGAATCCGTAATGCAGGCAGAAATTCTCACACCACAGAATATTAGAAGTGGGACAAAATAGCAATTCATTTTGAGGCCAAGGACTTTTTCTCCCCACAAATCATTGAACAAGACCTCAGTGTTGGCGGATGCGATGGCGGACACACGCCATTTTTAAAGGAGTGCTGCCAGTGAGTCCTGCAACTTGCGGTGTATGCAGGAATGGGTGTCAAATGGATTTTTGGTTGAGGTCATGCAACCTAATGTGGCTGTTTTACTTCTGGCAGTTGCATTTACGCTTAGAACTTTTGAAAGTGGTGTGAGTTTGCAAAGATTAATATATTAGCAGCTACAAACATTTGATTTGGCAGAGGTTTTTGTAGGATGGCACAAGCACAAAGAAGTTTTAATTCAAAGGCTGGGAAATAAAGGTGTGTGTGTGTGTGTGTGTGTGTGTGTGTGTGTGTGTGTGTGTGTGTGTGTGTGTGTGTACAAAAATGCAGTAGTGTGAAAAAGTGTTTGCCCCCTTACTTATTTGCTATTTTTTTACGTTTGTCATACTTAAATGTTTCAGACAATCAAACAATTGTACATATTAGATGATAAAAAAACAAAACACAAAATGCAGTTTCTAAATGAAGATGTTTGTTATTAAGGCAAAAAACCCTCAAACCAAACCTAAATGGCCCTGTATGACAAAGCGATTATCCCCACTCCCACCACATTAAAACATAAGTTAACTGTGGTTATCACATCTTTGAAAAGCTCACAAACTCTCTAGCCACACCCTCACCTGTTCTCATTATAACAAGCTTTTTCTTTAAGCAGAAAACCCCCCCAAAAACGTCTCTAATGTCAAGTACTCCAAAATGGCCAACTCAGTCTGATCACTGGATTTGCAAGTTTCAGAATAATTTAAAGCAACAGATGGAGAACAGATGAATATTAACAGTGTTAATGTTAATAATGTAAACATTAACATGTTGATATGGTTCATGTTAGTAGAGTTAGATTGTTTAGTTCACTGCTAAAAAGCCACTATCTATTCAAATACCTTTTTCTAATCAGATGACCATTCAAGGTTACCCCCCCAAATATAAATAAAGAAAGAAAATGTCCAGCCTTGCTTTCCTGGGTATTCAAATGCTGCACTCTCTGAGGAGAAGAGGCATCCTTGAGTCCATCTGATCCATGTCTAACTTGCAAGGCCAAAGTTCTCACTCTTTGCTCCAATAGCACAGGTTGGGATACAAACATCACTGACCTACTGTTACCAATATTAACATTAAGTACATGCACACCCACGCACACACCACCCTCCCACCCCCTTCGAGTGAAGTTACCTAAGGGAAAAAGAGCTGCTGGTTGTTTGTAAATGGGGCTAGACAAGGAGACAAAATAATTCCCTCTGGAATGCCAGACCTAATCAAAGTCTCCTTTGGATGCAAGCTAACAAGCAATCAAACAAAAGGCACCCCGAGCTTCCATGAACATCTCGTTAATAAAAAAGGATGGACGGATGGAGGGAAGGATGGGTGGGAGCCGATGCTTTTCCGGTCAAGCAGGCAGCGATATAAGGCCCTGATCACAGTGGTTTACCTGGTAATTGGGTTTGAGAAATAGTTAAAATGATGGGTGGCGTGATCGGGGGCCATTAGAGGAAATGACACTTTAGGTTTGAAGGAGAAAAAAGACTGGAAGGCAGCTGTGGAGGGTTCCCTGTTTTGGAGATCTGTGGCAAAATGCAGGGAAAATGGGGACGAGGCTGTCAGCGACAGAGGCCCAGAGTCACAGTGGAATGACAGGAGGAGCAATTTAATCTGGTGCACTGGGATGAGAGAGGGAAAGGGAGGGAAAGGGGGGGCTCTGCAGTGGTAGGGACAGGCGATGCTTGAAGAGCTGAGGGTTTGTATGTGGAGATTTCACGGGGGAGTGTGGGGTGGGAGGGCGTATTTCATAAAGGTACAAGGAAAAAAATTAAGGTGGAGAGTTGATGATAGGCTGTCAAAAGGAAGATTGCATGGTTTTTCATGTAGATTTTGCAGTGCAATCAAAGGAAGAGAAAGTTGGGGTGGGATAGCGCTGAGGGATGAGGCGGCAGGCGGGGTGGGTGGAGACAGGGACGGGGGACTGATGACGACTGGCCAGAGGTGGAAGAGAAGCGATTACACAAACAGGAAAGGGTTTCAGGCAGTGAGAGAAGTCGGCAAGAAGCTTGGGAATGAAAGAGTCAGGAGGAGATGGATGGAAAAGCGACATGCTGACATCATTCAAACTTAAATCATAAAAGAAAGATCCCTCTGGTAGCTAGAGAGGCTGATGCCCTTAATCAAAGCTAAAATAGCAAAGTGCAGGCATGTTAATTACCCGGAGATTATTCCTTCGGAAAACATCCGCGTGCACCAAATGAATGCACGTCCTTGGCGTGTGTTAGAGGCGGGGGCAAACAGCACCCACCCAGCTCCTCACACGCCCTCAGTGCTGTTAACATTGTGCTGCGAAAAGCCTATTACCAGGCTTCACCAGCAGCTTATCCCTCACCACTGCAGGGAAGATTCTGGCCCAGCAACCAAGAATGGCGTCTTTGCTCGGGAAAATGAGAGACGCTAAATCCCCGAGCCATAACCCACTTCTTGCCTGGCGCACAATAGAAAGCCCTTGGAGGAGATGACTCTGAGCTTCCTCTCAGGCAGCCGTTTAACACCCTTCTGAGAATATTTGTTTGACGTTACAGCAGCCATAGATGTGATGGACGCTGTCTGATGAGAGGGAGTTTCAACAGGGCTGGTGGGAGATTATATTTTTATTGCCTGCACGAGGAAAAGGAGACAGGTGCCTTTTAAGATTTTTATCTGCATATAAAAGAGGAAACTCGGAGCTTTGGATGTGCTCCAAAATGGCTGCCTTATCAGGTTCAGCGCTCTGGTGCTTCTCCGTGTCAGCATGTGTCTCCGGCTTCCTCTGTTTCTCCGTGTCAGCCTCCCAGTCAGCTCCACTTATGTCCAAACGCAAAGTTAAAACTGCTGCTGAGAAAAATATTCAAAGTAGAGAAGATAAATGTAGCCTGGTAACGCAATCACGAGTATGAACATACTGATGTGCCGATTCTGGACTGGGAACAAAAAGTGCATTTTGTTCTCGAACAAGAGGTCAGGTCAAGTGTCCTCAAGCTGCTGTCAGTTCAGAGAAAGTTCGCATATTACTAAGTGGAGTGTTGCTTTATATGAAAGGTCAACAGATTAAATTTTCATGAGGTCAGAAGCCAGTAACGATATCGGCACATTACTGTAAAAGTAGAGTGTATGATTCAAATCTAACTTCAAGTAAAGCCTGCAAGACTTGTCGTAGGAGGATAAATGAATCCAGTTTGTCCTTTAGGCTGATGAAAGGTTGAGGTCGAGCTTGTTTTCTGGCAGTGTGCATGCAGGTGCAGGGCGAGACTGTAACCCTACACCTTGATTGTTTGCAGGAAGAATTTGATGCACCTTTCCTTGGGGATTGTTGTGTTTGCTTAGCTGTGTATTCATTAACTTACAATGCCAGAACCAAGGAATAAAACTACATGCACACTGGAAGTGATTCGCAGGGATGTGGCAACCAGAGACCACAGATGTCAGGGTCCTGGGTCTCCTGACCCAGCGTTTTTAGTTCTTTGTGATTTTTGTATTGTTGTACTTGTGTGTGATTTATTCTATGGTTTCTAGTTTTGATCCCTTGCCCTTCATGTCTCTCTGTGTCCCCTCTGTTCTGTGTAAGTCTGTGTCTGCATGTTTGAGTTTCCCTCTGTGTCTTTTGGTTCATCAAGTCCTCTGCCTTACTGGTGATGTCTCTGTGTTTCTTAGTTGCTGTCTCCACTGTGTCTGTGTGATACTTCCTGTTTTACTTTGATGGTCCGTGTCTTATGTGAATGCGTCCTGCTTTGCTTGTCTTGTCAGTTCTGATTTCCCCCAGCTGTGCTCTCCTTCTGTGTCTCATTCCCCTCGTTACTTCCCAGTGTAGTTAAACCCTGTGTTTCTCTGAGTCAGTGTTGCATCGTACCCTCAACAAGCTGTGTGTTTTACCTCCGTATTTCCAGTGTTTTGTCTCCAGCTCCCTATTTCTGCTACAGAGTTTTAGTCCACCAGCGTTTTTGTTTGTCTTTTGGTGAGTTTAGTTTAGTAAGAGGTTTTTCCCAGCAATAAAGCTGCGCTTTAAGTTGTACTTCTGTGTCTGAGTCCTGCATTTTGGATCCACCACTCCTGCTTGCCTGCCTGCCACACAGCGAGTCATGACAACAGGAAGTGATTGACTTTCCATGACTTCGAGCGACTACGGGCGAAAGAAAATTTTCCCAACTTCCAGGCAAGCCACTGAATAAGAATGAACAATACTGTTGACTGATATGATCTGTTAGTAAATACATTAAAGGGTCACCTGGGCCAGCGGTCCCCAACCTTTTTCGTGCCACAGACCAGTTTATGTCCGACAAGTTTTTCACAGACCGTCCTTTAAGGTGTTGCAGATAAATACAACAAAATAAAACCAGTATCGGTACCAAAAAAGAGAAAATATATTCATAACAAACGGAAAAAGACCCAGGGAAAACGATAAAAACGACAAAAAAACAACAATAAAAAAACATAAATTTCACACTCGACCCTCAACTCTTGCGGCCCGGTACCAAACGACTCATGGGGGTTGGGCACCGCTGACCGAGGCAACTGGTGCCTGGAATCCTTCAACGAACTGCTGTCAGCTTCAAAGTGACAAACAATATACGACTGCTTCGTGTACGTACGCAGCTTAATTATTGCCAAAAGTATTTGTGTGTCTGCATTCACACATGTATGATCTTGAGTGACATTCCATTCTTAATCTGCAGGGTTAAATACGATGTCGCCCACCCTTTGCAGCTATAAAAGCTTCAAATGTTCTAGGAAGACTTTCCACAAGATTCAGGAGTGTGTTTCTGGGAATTTTTGGCCATACTCCCAGAAGCACATTTGTGAGATCAGACATGGTGCAAACAGTCTGGTGTATGGAAGTGACTGGAACACCTGAATTTGATGATTTGTATGAATGTGTTAATACTTTATATAGTGCACCTTACAGTGAATAGTAGTTCCTCAGGTAAATTTAAAAGTATGCATTCTGGGTTGTTGTCACCATGTTGTGGTTCATGTAAAACCAGAACAAAGACACCAACAGGTAAAACACACTAACAAACAGAAAAACCCCATCAGAGAAGCTAAACAGTGAGGGAGCGTTATTAGCATTTCTGTAGTGTGTGTAGTGTTCTCCGTTGATACTGGTTGAACTGGTAGAAGTAGCCACAATTACGTCTGTGTGTCCGAGGTGTAATGCTGATTCCCAGTCACGCTGTTGCCTGTAAAAAGCTGTTTTCTAAAAAACTAAAGCACAAAGATTTTCTTTGGTTCTAGCTCTGCTGTCGTGTAGCTATAGCCAAGATAACTGTCCCATCTGAGGTGTGTAACATAGCAACATGACATAATTAGAGCTTGCCCGTATGATAATACTGTGATCACACAGATATTTTCCAAAATGTTGTTGAAGGTGTTGTTTCTTCTTCCTCCATTTTCTATCGAAGCTATGTGTTGTCTGCTCTGTGAACTCACTTCCATGTTGCTGCTTCCATTCCGGTCATATGTGTGATTGTGTCATTTCCCAACAGTTTCAAATGTCCGCAAATTAACCTTCCAACCCGAAAGCAACATCTATCACCCTCTATTCCATATATACAACAGTTTCATAATGCACTGCACTGGCAATCTATTAAAATATGTGTGTAACCCGTATGAACATATAAACACATCTGAATATCCTAAATCTCTAAGCAGAGGATGAAGTTGTTTGTAGTCATACCTGTAGTCCATAGTTAAAATCACATGTATACTAAAACACATGTAAATGTATTTCTATATATTTTAGTCTTTTAGTGACAGTTTTCTGCCCTCAAATACACATTTGATTATTTGAAAATATCCCTTTTTTTTAAACTTTGTGTTTATTGAGTGTTTTTTCTATTTTTTATAGACAATAACATTTAAACATAACACAACAAAAGGAGGACCAACCAAACAAAAAAGAAAGATGGGAGATTTGGCCATCTAGGTAGAAGTTTGACATACACAAGGTTACAAGTTGAAAATTATGTATGACTCAGATACATATTATTACCAGAGGTAATACAAAGGAATACCACAAGGCTCTAGAGTAATTTCTCAGTAAGAAAACATTTCCATTTCTTCCAGTATTGTTCACATTTTTCTGAGGACAGTTTTAAGGAGAAGCTTAGTCGTTCCATAACGTGAATTTCGTATATTATTTCTGTCCAGTCCGAAACAGTTGGAGGTTCCTCATTCAACCACTTGCGTGTTATAACTTTTTTGCTGGCCGCCTGTGATATCTGTACCAGGTATCTCTCCTGTTTCTTCAGTCCGACTGGTATGTTGCCTAAGTAAAAGACTGTAACCCAGTTACCGGTATCTGCTTAGTTCTTTCAACCACTTCTGTCCAATAGGGGAAGATTTTAGGACATTCCCAAAAAATGGAAGTGGTCTACTAAAGTACATCCCCATTTCCTCCAACATTTACCATGTTCAACATTTTTTTTTTGAGTTTTTTAATCTTAGGGGTGATAAAAAAGTGAACTCTCTCCATGAATCGGAGCTTGAAGTAGTGGCTATGGTTTTACATATATTAGACCAATCTTCTTCAGATATATTTATTCCGGCCTCTTTCTCCCATCTGAGTTTAATGTAGCTGGTGTAGTTTTGTAATGTAGTTTTCTTTTGGTTTGTAGTGTTAAGTAGGTCATAGAGATTTGTTTTGTGGTCAGTTTCCCTTTACATGCATCTTATATGTTTTGACGTAAAAAGAAAATGCCCTCATGCTAATCAGTATATTATAACTGAAGGCTGAAGAAGGGTGATGTGTCGCAGAGCATACTATCTAGGCACAAGTCGAGGCCCAGGAAAGGCTGTCTGATGTTGAGACCTGAAATACATGATGACCCACATCACCGAGGCAGAGAGGTTGGCAGTGCCGTTGTTGAATCTTGTCACTGTCTATGGCTCATTCTCACATGTTGTTGGAACAAGCCCTGTCCAGTGATTATATTCCCAAGAAAAACCATAGTCTCATCCCTGACTACAACCTTTGTCTGAGGGTGTTTTCAAGGACAGCGACATCAGTGCGGCGCCGGATAAAGAAAAGCATCATAACTGGCTGTATAAGTTCAGTTCTCCTGTTCGCACTAACCACGAACTTGATCATAAAGTGAACTGAGGTGGCGTGCAGACTGCTGATGTCCAAGCCAGTCAGATCGCTGCAATTAGAGGACTCATGGATGACCTTTTACGACTTCATCTGCGCCTGATGTAGGTGATCCTGCAGTGGCTGTGGCTCATCTCATGGGCAAGATTGAGGTTTGAGTCTGCCAAGTTTGGGCCTCTGGTGCTCTCTGGTAAGTCTCAAATTACTTCAGCTTCAGCTTCTTTAAGAAGCCAATCAAGAGTCTGGGCAAGTCTTCACCAGTAATCTAAAGGATACAGATGCATTGCAATGTCAGTTTTTTTTAAGTGTAGTACCTGATACAGTTACATCCACATTAAACATATATAGCATAGAGATAGATTTTAAAATGATTATTATCAAAAGAGTTTATACTTGATCCTATTATTCAAGCAGTTTTTATTTTATTCTTGTTCACGCTTTCTGCATTTTTATTTTATTTTCATTTACATGTTTGAAATCAGTCAATCAAGCAGTCGATCAATCAGTTGAGTCGATGACTTAGCTACAGCGCCATGATCATGCTGCTAAAGAATAATTCCCCCATTACTGCAATGATTATATTTGTTTACAGAGAAATGCCAAAACATTTTCTATGAAAAAAGGGTGAAGGAGGTGTTACAAATACATGGTAGTGTAGCTTGGGAACACTGAGGACCAAACGGGGGCAATGCCAACTAATACAAAAATGAATAAATACTAATCAATAGGTTGATTACTGGAAGTTGTGGATAGCGCTGCCAATAATCTATTTTGGGGTGGGCCATGTGCTCTGCATGTGGATTAGTCGGCTTGTGCTCCTGGTAATCTGAATAGCAGACTATCATTTATTATGTTGCAGTCATTGTTATGTGTGTTTTGTGGGTTGTGCAAGCATCTTGAGATATTGTTTTTACTTACAAATTTGTATGTGAGCATTATTATATTTATTTTTTATTAGATAATGTTACCTCACAGCATATTTGTAAGAGTGCATTCGCTGTCATAGCCCGAACTGCTAGTATTTCAGACTTTTTTGTTGTTGTACACAGTCACATTGACTGTGTCTACCCATCCATCCATCTATTTTCTTAACTACTTATCAAATTCAAGGTCACGGGGGCAGCTGGAGTCTATCCCAGCTGTCAGACGCAGGGTACACCCTGGACAGGTCACCAGTCTGTCTCAGGGCTAACACAGAAAGACAGAGAATCATTCACACTCAGACGCACAGCTAGAGCCAATTTAGATGTGTCTAGTTTAGGACTTTAACCCCGTTCTTCTCTGTTTCTAGAGTTGCAGCTGGCTTCCAGTCACAGGTTTCCTCAGTTTGCTGGGAGTTTAGCTGGTGATATGATTTGTGTTTACTGTTTTATCAGTGTCTCTGTTGTAGTTTTCATTGTTGTTTGTTGTAGTACAACACTAACAGTGCCCCAGCAGTGGGTGGTTGGCTTCCTGCCGTTGTGGTTCGACTGTCTTCTTGCTCTTTAAACCAGTGGAGGTTTTTTTTAATAAATAGCCAGTTATGGAATTTAACCCACAGTGACTGTTGTGGCCTTGTTATTGAAGCTCCTGCTTTGTATTGTACTTTAGAAACATATCAGTTCTCTGTATCCTTAGTTTTTTGCCTACAGAGCAAGTTACGGCACATCAACAAATTAGTAAATAAAAACAATACCTCAATATGCATACAATAAAATCATTATGATGAATAAAAAGGCAATAAACAGATAAAAGCCCATTGTTTAGTTCACCAGACCCCCCAAGTGTAGACACCAGTCTAATTCAGATGCAGCGCACACTCCAAGAAAGATGGCAGATGGCCTGCCAAGCAATCAACCTATTTATTAATTTCTGTGTGCTGGCAATTACAATTAAACAAGAATCCCAACCTTGCAACATGTCCATTTACAGGGACCATGACAGTCCACTTCCAGTCCACCTTGTACCTAATTTTAAAGCTTTCATTGGCTCTTATTTAAATACAAAATCCAATAAATTCTTGATTCATATGCAGCATAAGGGCTTCACTATAATAATCTGTACAGTCGTCCACGTAGGCCTGTGTTATTCTGTGTTCAACAGCTGAGCAAACAAACAAAGAAACACACAAAAAACGTAGAATAAAAGCTTTATTGCAAATATAACAGATAAATGACGGGTTGGCCCTACACCTGTCTCTGCATGCGCCCAGAGTACTTGTGAAGAGACTTCATACATCTGTGCACTTCCTCGTTTGTGCGTGACGGACGTGACGGCATGTGTGTTTGTGTTTAAAAGAGCAGATGTTGCACGTGTGCACTGCAGAATGACTATGCATCTGTTTGCTGACTCTAGGGGATATGGAGGGCTTTGGCTTTCATTCGGGGGTTTTGCTCCACGCTTGTCTGGTGTGTCGGGGTGGGGGAAGTGGAGGAGGCGGGCACGTGGCTGTGACAAACATCAATTATTGAGAATCTGCTCAGAATGCTGATTTACAAAACAGAAGTCTGCATGTGCATATGCATGCTTTTACTGTTTTGAAGTTGTCTTATGAAGGATTTATTCACTACCCATCACTTAAAACTTAATTTCACTGCTCGCCGTGGATCTGTCAGCTTGTCAGCTCCCAGGAACCGCTTTTATTTCTAATCACATCAGCACTGAGATTAACTCCAGGGAGCCAGCAGCCGTAATCAATTCTTTGTTATTAATAATTAATCCAGTGCTCATACTAAAATATTCTATATCAAGTGCAGATGCCAAATGTAGATTTCTGAGAGAATCAAGGAACTCGAGCTATATTTTTGTGTTTATGCTGCTCGTGATGTGTCTTTAAAGGATTCTGGAGCGGCAGGTCATGTTGAGAAGGCACCGAAAGCTCACTGAGATGAGCAGACTCGCCGTGTGCTCCCTGAGATACTGATCATTAGCTTGTGAGGAATGGAAACAAGGACACAGTGATGTGGACAAGAGAGGAGAAAGTGGAGACAGAAAGGGTAGATGAAAAAAAAAAAAGGAGAGAAGTAAGCTGCGCAAACTTCTCGGCTTAATGATAGTGCTACCGGCAGCAGACATGGGGTCAGCGTTTTGCTTTACATGTAGCACGCTAATTGTAACATCTCTGCATTCCTGCTGCCATCGAAACCAGGAGCAGAGACAAAACAAAACTGCAGTTAAATCCCGAGCTCAGACAAGAGAAGCTGACCCTTATACACTTTTTAAAAGTTACTTTGTTAATGGCAGAAGCATTCTCCGGCAAAAACAGCAGGAGGGACGGGGAGAGGGGAGGGTTGTGAGAAATAAAAGCTCACCTTGATAGGCGCGACATACTTTGCGTTGTCACTTCCTGGGTCGGACTCAAGGTTAAGATGGCTCGTTATTTTTTACGGTCCTCGTTAAAGACCCAGAGAGCTCACGGGACGGGATGTGTATGTACATATTTCTTTTTCTTTTACTTCTTTTAGCATGAAAAGGTGTTCCGCAGGGCTCCATTGAGGGTTCCACCTGATCCTGTGCACAGACACACACATGCACAAAGCTCAAGGTGACTTCCACCCACATCTTTGAAATTTATTCAAGATTTTTTTTTTCGAGTGGAGAGGGAGATGGTTATATTTCCTTCGAGGACCATTCATGTGTGTGTGTGTGTGTGTGTGTGTGAGGGTGTATGTACATTTTAAATGTAGCCCTATTTCTTTTCAATGACACCCTAACCCCTGTTTTCATTATTATTTTTCATAATAATATTCAACCTGGGATGCTGCAGTGAGTGACATTGAAATATAACCTCCCAAATGAGTATGTTGTTTACTTTTCATGTTGAAGTGTATACAGCGCAGGTTACTGTTATTGCATGCAGACAGAGGCTAGAGTGAGCGCTCTCAATTTATTTATTTTTTGTCTCCTCTGCTGGGTATTATTCATTATCTCAGAGTGGTTCTTATCCAAGGACATTATTCACAGATTGAAAGTTTTCTGGATGTTGTGCCAAATTAGACCCGTGAGCAACTGCAGACAATTGCACTAGCCAAACACGACTCTGTTACAATAGAATATTTGAGACGTAGAGTTGTGTCCTGCTTTCAGTGTCAGATAATTAAATGAGACTTTGCATTCATGCCGTATATTTTGGTGATGAAGAGAGGCGCAGACCTGCAGGGAAAATATTTTTCATGGCTCAGGAGGCTTGGAAATTCATATACCAACATAATGAAACAATATTCAACAATTCAAATCAAAACAGACAACAAATATAACCCTGTGCCGAGTAAAATGTGAATAAAAATGGAATGCAATGATTTGCAAATCTCAAACACATATATTATTCACAACAGAACAAATAAAACATCAAATGCTCAAACGGAAACATTTTGTTATTTCATAAAAAGAATGAGCTCATTTTTAATTTTGTGACACCCTGATCAGAAATGAAGCAACTAATTAGGCAAAGGGCAACAGGTCATGATTGAGGAATTAGAAAGAGCATCTGAGAGAGGCGGTTTCTCTGTATTAAAGATAGGCAGAGAATCAAAAAACTGTGTCTGCAAACTGTGAAACTATTTCAGAATAATGTTCCTCAAAAATAAAATTGAGACTTATGAAATGTCTCAGTATTAGATGCCCGTGATCTTCAGACCTTTTACATAATGCGTTTCTTCTAAGTTTCAGGTTGATATTCTGTTTCTCTACATTACAATGAAACTAACAGAAATATTAGACACTGTTCATTTGTTTGGAAATGATTCAGCTGGAGATCAAATGATCATTTCCCCCTCTGTAAGTTACACGTGGTTGTGATTTAGTAACTAACATCATCTTAACGGGGTGTTTAAGGACAGATTAAAGAAAGCTGACCACTCTAAATACCATCCAGCTCACACGGCACATGTATGTGCATATTGAACACGTGCAGTTATGATGCTATTATGCAGCACAATGAAGCACAAGACACAGATTTGCGGACTTAACTCGTAATACAACTGACAATTTGTTGTCTTCTTTTCAATTTGTTGCTGTGACTCACAAGCCACAATCCTGGATTTTCTTCCAGGTCTAAAAATGTTTATATGTTGTCTAGTTTTTAATATCACAAAGGTGCAGTCTACAATTTCATACCGAGCTACCAGGACTACTTTACACTTATTAAAATTATATATTTGAAGAAAGAATAATGTAATGAAATATGCACATAATACCAACTAAAGAGCATCACAGTAAGAATAATTTCAGATTAGGATATGGTTCAAATAATGACAGATTACAAAAAAAAAATGATGTGCATTAAAAAAGGATCATGCAGACACCTCTGACAATATGAATTTTGGGTTCAGTTGTATTATCATCAAAAGGTACTTTAACCATCAAAAGTAGAAGCATTCATTATGCAGTTGAAGTGCCCCTGTCAGAATAATATTATTGCATATCATATTGTTTTATTGCCGGCACTGCACAAACCTGTAAGAAGACTTTCAAAGCCTGTAAAAAACTTTTATGATTTCATAATGAAGTAACAATTGGAGTTTGAACGAAGGAAAACTTTCTGTCACAATAAAATTCACTGGTTTTAAAATTACCACTTAATGTGACCCATCTAATTCATGAAAGGTAAAAGATTGGGGGGGAAAAAAAACCTGTTTGAGAGCTATGCGAGGATTGGTAATGAGATTTGTTTGGTATTGTTATACATTTAATATTTAATATTTTATTTTAACATCATGAACTGCAGGTAGAGGGACTCAAATGCAGACTTGGGGCAGGCTGATATAAAAAAAAAATAAAAATCCCAAGACATCTTCAATCAGGCTGAATGAAAAGTCCAGATGACAAAACTGAATCCACAAATTTGGATAAGATAGCAGCACACAGGGAGTAAAACAACGTGCAAAAAACTAAGCTGTTAAAGTAGCCACAAAAATAAAACAGGAATTGAGAACCATAACTAATGAAAACACACAAAAGGATGTGACAAGAAACACCGAGGCAAACAGCCAAACTCGAATACCAACTGGAGGTATAAGGAACAACGCGCAGATGAAAATATAAACAACAAACAAACCCAGAATCAAACAGAAACTATTTGACAGCATTCTGAGAGCATACCGTGTACCAAGACAGCTCACTCTCTGGGCCGTATGTGATTTTAAGGGAATAGTTTTGTATTTCGTATACATTCATTTTGTTTTCTTTGCTCTTTTTTGAATAGATTGTAAGAAGTTACATCGCAGCTTTTGATATTTGGCCTGGTTAAACCCATTTTCCTGTACTGTACATCATTTTGAGTCTAATTACTTTTTAATGTTTTTATTTATGTGTATATAGTACATTCACAGCTTACATTCATTTTCATTTCAAAGGTTGATTCAATATAACATAACAAATTCATAAGAAAATGAATCAGCTATCCTCAAACAGAATCCCATGCCTATTTTTAATTCAATTTCAAACACAGATTTCCAGCTTAAACTATAAAAACAGGCACTTTTTAACCGCATCCAAAATTTGTTTTTCACCATTCGCGTATGCTCGAGGAACCTAACCCTGGCAAATCTCACAGACAGTATCCATGTCAGATTGTAATACTTAGTGTAAGAACCCTTTCTTTTTTCTACATGTTTTATGCAGTTGACGTAGACTACTTTCAACTTATTTAGGCCGTTAAGCACAGCAGTGCATTAGATTTGATGAGATAATTATAGACCGTGCATGTAAAATCTTAGTCTGCAAGGTAACATGAAAGGTAGAATAAAAAAAATTTGTGGAGTTAAAAGCACTGTATTTTTTTCCTTTGGAATGTAGAGAGGCACAAGCATAAAATAGTCCTGTCAGTACTTGGAGAGCTGCCGCTTTTTTCTCTCTGCAGAAAAAGAGCAGCTTTGTCAAAGGCAGATTACAATCTCCTACGAGTTATTGAAAGGAGCTGCTCAAGTTGAGTAAGCTTGGAATTCGCACGCCACTAAAAAAAATGCAGGTTAGCAGAAGGCTGGTTGTTGTTGACATTTTCGGGAATGTCATTTCCACAGCTCCCCTATCTCTCTCGGTGACTCTCAGCTGCTTACCGTGGAGCCCTGCCAACCCCATTACTCCTACAAGACTGTAACTCGCGGCCTCATTGACAGGGATGTGACAACAAGCGTTTAGACAGAAAGGAAATCATTCATCATTAACCACGCAGCCATGGAGGAGACAAACACATCTGGGGCAGAGATAAGGCCTTGTTGGCGCCCCGCCGCACCTGTTTCACATGAGCTCTTTGGCTTCCTCACCTCTGCGTTGCTTTTGTGTTTAGGAATGCTAATTAGCAAATGTCCTTGACGAATCCTTGTTCGTAGCCTCCCCGGTGAACAGATAGAAGGGGAGACTGGGGGGTGAGACACAAAGCACTACAAAGAGGAGGGCACTCGTAAGACTTTTACAAAGAGCACTTAGATATTGCTGGATGTTTTGTATAATACCGTCTTTGAAGAGCTTTTTCAAGAGATATTCTAAAAGCCTGCAGTAATCCTTCCCTCGCCATGTCTGGGTGTGAATCAGCATCAGTCCTACCGTGGTAAGATGTGATAATCTCCCCACATGTCTCTGTACTCGATTGCTTTCTATCAGTGTCTTTACTACAGTATGGAGACATTCTCTTATTATCCTCGCTTTGCTGTAGGCAGACACAGACAGAACTTTTGCGTTTGTTTGAATCCAGTCAGCAACACTCACTGTACCTTCCCGCCAACGCTGGACGCCAGTGACATTATTAATCAGTGTTAGACGTCAATCAAATGAGAAGCAGCGAGCTGAGGACTGCCTCATTCAGAAAGGATTGATATTGGTGATTCACTCAGTGCCAAAGGAGCAGGGATTGGACAATCATTAACACATCAGTCTGTGTCATAGGCCCAATGCAGTGGTCATATTGGATTACCTCACCTTGCAACATACAGCATATCACCGCTCTTCCTGCATGACAGTGATGCTCCCATAACAGCAGCACAGAACAGCAGCCACCTGAGCTAGCTGTTCTGTGCTAGCTCAGGTGGCGGCTGTTCGGTGGCTAGCTGTTCGGTGGCTGTAGCTCAGCAGCCACCTGAGCTACAGCCACCGAACAGAGGACAAAGCCTAAAGACTTTGATAATTCTGTGTCCTTTCCTACTGCATCACAGTGGCATTTTTCCTCCTTGGTGAAACACCTTAACAATGGCATTGCCACGAAATCTGATACCGACATTTATACTTTACAGTCTTTGACGGCTGTTGTGAGGATCTCCTGAAATATTATGCAATCATTCATTCTGTATATGAGTCTTAGCAATGCTGTGGATCCCAAGAGGGTTACTCAAAATCACACTGATGTGTATCCTGACTGTATATGGCATAATTATCGGGTCACATTGTTGCTTCATGGTAAAAAAAAATAGGTCTTTGACTTGGCAGCAAAGGGTGTTGGTAAATGAGGAATTGAGTTATTTGTTTGTGTGGCATATACCTCGGTTTGAGTGCTGTTTCATACATACTTCAGGAAGGCCAGAATAGAAAAATCTTACTATTACGCTCAATTGGAGATAAGGGTTGTCTCCAAATTCATGGGCTGCATCCTCCTGAGGGGCCAGGTCCTCAGAAGGTCGGGTAGGCAGGCAGTAAACGGCTGTGGAATTGGATGGTCTAGCCTTCTGATTAGCGTCACCGCTGTCTCGGTGGAGTTTAAGAAACTCGGCCGTCTGCTCCTTGCTCCCTGAATCGGCCTGCAAATGCGTCCTCAGGAGGATGCAGCTGTTATGGTTCAAAATATTGGGGATGGAGACAAGAGAAAAAACCACAATAACAACACTGGTCCGGCCGGGTTAAGTCAAACGATGATTTTAATGAACACACGCATGGGAGATGGACACCGTATGCAGACAGCCTCAGATCTCAAAATGGTGGAGCATTGATCAAACTCTTATAGCCTCTGGTTCTCCCACCTTATCATAAAAGCCTAAACATTCACATGCTTTTCTCTCACACGGCGCCTAAGCTACGACCTTGGCTCCCCGTTTATCTGCTCCTGCTGAGTTGGGGCAGAAAACTCCAGTATATTCCGTTCTCTTCTAATCAGACAAATAAGGCGATGACTCTCTGCAAACAGTATTTCTTATAACATCATAAAACAATATCATTCATCCACAATAAATCAGCAGTCTAATGTAATGCAAATCAGTTTAACTAATGCAATAATTATCAGCTTCTTCTAATTCAGGAGAATAATGCAAACTAAAACTACATAATAATTCACAATCTTTAATTAGGGGTATAACATGGCATAAAATAATATTAAACGTAACACAGCCCATGAATTCAGACGCGACCAAAGTATCGGAGCGGGACCACGCCTCCAAACACGCTCCTTCCGGTTCTCATCTATATATGTTCCCCCAGTTCTACAAGCGATTCATTCTCGTTTACTTGTCTCACCCTCTCTCCCCTTTTCAATCCTTTAACTTCTTCACTTCTATTTAGGGGATCTATCTGTGAGGCCTTCCCCAAACCGCAGCTCAATTCATGTCCAAGCCATTCACCTTTACCTACTAAAACATTGTTAAACCTAAAATGAGGACGTAGGCCCAGCGAGTGAACGGCCAATAAAGGTTATGAGTTAAGTACAACTCATGAACACTCAAAACTATCCACAATGCATTTGCTATCTCATGTTTTAAACGCTAAATGCTAAAAATCAAACACTGGAAACCTGTAAAATGATTCATCATTTTATTCAAAGTAAACCTCCTCAACAGACTCCACTCTCTCTGCTGTAAGGGAGGAAGCCACCGTTAATTCTCCAGTGATTAGTAAAGTCCTAGTTTAATGACTCAAGCTGAAGACTGTGGCAGTTGCCATCTTGATGTTTTAAAACCTGGCATGATGAGCGATAGAAGACAGATGACATTAAAACTAAAACAAGATGACTATGGATATACTATTTACACAAGTAAGTAATTTCTGCTTAATAGACTGTCAGCTCTATATCACAATCCCCTCATGAATAAAAGTTTAAATCTTCAGCAATTCTACAAAAGCTTTTTTTTCTATTAACTACACAACTCTTTTACAATTATTTAAATGTTACAACTTCTTTCTACCAACTGATAATGTAGCAATACTTGCTCGACGACTGTTAATTTCTTTTAGAAATCATAACACGTGCTAAATGCATTAGCATGATGGAAGTATTATCCCTCACAGAGATCCTGTCACGGCAACACATTTTAAGGCATTTCAAAGTATAGTTACAAACACATCCCATAGCCCATCTTCAGCTTTTATTTTGACTGCCAGGTGCTGCGACTTGAAATTGCATCTCGTCTGGCTGTGACGCAAATGAGTTGCCAAAATGTATCCACACAAATATTGAAAAATAAGCAAATGAAGTACTCCAACCTTTTGTGGAAGCTTTTACCGCACTATGTGTTTTGCCATTGTGAGAACATTACTGTTTTCACGGGACTGATATGGAGACTCAGGAGAAAAGCAATTATTTGCACAAATTGTTGCCTCAGGACAAAAAGCAACGGTGTGCTGGTTACCAAATGTTAGCGTGCTATGAGACTGATAGTGATAATGAAAAACATTTGACAAGTTTAATATTAACAATCTGAGTGAATCAGTGAATTTTGTTTATGTTCATGCAAATATGTAAAACAGCATTTTCAGTTTATTGTGAAACTGGTTGCTACTCAATACCCATTCCATTCACTGTACATTTGAAATTTTTGGACCACTGAATATCTTGAAGTGTTAGCAGCACAGTTACATTAAGCTACTACGTAAAAACGTTTGCACAGTCCAGTATTATTTCTGAAGATTAGGTACTTAATTTTAATTTTTGGGATTATTTAAAAAGGGAAAAAGATCTGATGAGTGATCCAGGTGGTGCTCGAAGATTGCCTTTATCTATTTTTGGTTTTACTCTGAGATGGCACAAGACGGCACGTACTACAGTTCAGGTCATTTCTTTTTTATGTCCTTGCTCAGGAAGCTGGAGCAGAACTCCATGTTTGGATGTTGTACCCAGGGGGACTGATTCACAGTGCACAATTACAAGTGTTCTCCTGGTCGTACTCTTCACCTGACGTGTTGCCTTTGGGCTTATAAAAACATGGATTTTTTGACAGAAAACTGCTGAAAACCTTTCAGTCATAACCTGAGCCCCAGCTTTCATCACCAGCGATGATTATTCAGGTGTTTCAGGTCACTGTAAAAACAGCGGTCGCACTCAAAGCTAAAGAAGATGACCTTGAATAGGCGGCTGGACAAATTTGAATCAGGTGAGCTTTTTTGTTTTTTATGAACTTGTTGTCAGAACTTCATCACACCTCATCTTTAGCACCGCTGTGCCTAATTACAGCTTCACGAGGTGATGGCGTGGCTTTAGACTCAGGAGAATGACTAGGACTTGTTCAAATCCCTGTCACACTTGTGTATATTGCTTTGCTATTTCCTTGAACCACCTGGCAGTATTGTTATATACACAGTGAAATATGCAGACTGCGATTTGATCCTGTATATCCCTGTGCAGATTAGGACAGTGTCAGTACAGGATTACCTTAGTAATTCATGTAATGCTGCGTCGCCACAGTTAATTTCCCTGCGGATGAGCCGAGAGAGTTGACTTATACAGCAGTGCGAGCTCCCCAAACTATAGTGTATCACTCTCTCACGGCTCTCTATCTCCTCAACATGTTTGGTATGCAAGAGACACAACTTGAATTTTCTGTCTTAATGGCCTGTTGTGTATTTATTATGGGCATACGGCTCCAGTGACTGAGGTGTGGCGCCATCTTTCCATTGAGCAGTCAGCTGCTGAATGCAAATAGCATATCCGTAATCATCTGGCAATCATCATGCAGTCTGAGCTCCAATCATCATTGTCATCTGGCTTCTATCTTAAAGTTATGATGCCACAGAAGGAAATAGAAATGATAAAATCAAAACAGGGGAGATGGTAAATGTGGCCAATGAAGTGGAGACGGAAGTTTGTGTCAGAGATGGGCTTATTAGTGTGAAGTCATATTCTATCCTCCAAAGAGACGTGAGGTGGTGTGAGGAGGCCACAGGCCAAACTAAAATCTAGTGTATTTATCATTCCCCGTGGAAATTAAGGTCAATCTTTTTAAGTAGAGAGCTGCTAACAGAATATAAGTCACACATATTCATTCACAGTTTGTCCCATCAGCTATATTACAGCTGATTCAAGTCAATACGTGAGGTTGAATAAGATCTCCTCTGGGGTTTGTCGTTTGAGCTGGCCGAGTTTCTCAAAAAACATTTGTTACATGAAAGACTTTAATAAGCAGCTGCCTCAATGACATTGTTTAAGTTCCCACAGGATTCTATTGAAAGTGAGTGAGGTGAGCCCCTTTAGAGGTGGCTCTCCCATTAGCGCTTACATCTTTTAATTGGCCTGAGCAAAGTGCGGCCGAGCTTTAGGTCCATTCAGTGTAAAAAAAAAAGAAAAGAAAGAAAGAAAAGAAAATCTTAATATGGAGAAAATGCCAGTTTTTCATCTTAATACACAACCACACACATGGATGCAGATGCAACATACACCCACATTAATATACTTAAACAGACCTAGAAAAGGCTTACAGAGTATTTTTGCCCTCGGCACCCATAATTCTATGCTGATTACACTGAGTGTGGTTTAATGGAAGCCCCAATAACCCATGCTGAGGAACACAGCACACATACACACACGCAGAGTGAGAAGCTGGAGAGCAGTGCTGTCAGACGGAGACAGAAAGAGGACGGAGAGATTAAATTCTGCCGAGAGTTTTTTGTCTGTGAGATTGGTTCGTAACATCCCCAGCTCCCTTCACACTCCCTATTAGTGCAGTGAAGAAGAGAGAAGACCGGGGTGGAGGGCTGGAAAAAATAGGAAACTTCAACACAGACATTACTCGGAGGATACTTAACAATGTTATTAATCCATTAATCCTTGTTTGACATTTGCCAATGTATCACCCCGATTGCTCTTTCTTTCAGAGCTGCAGGCTACAGTAGGTGTATGTATGTGTGTATCTGCCTCTTCCTTTTTCCTTATTAGCTTGTCAGTGTCCTCACAAGAAAGGAAAGACAATGGAGACCTGCCAAAGAGAGCATTTAGCTTGTCCCCAAGTGCACAAGACTTACTACATGGCTAGAGGTTCTGGTTTGTAGCCATGAGTAGTGTTTGAGAGGTGGTTTTGTTGGTCATTTAAGCTTAATCTGTTTAAGGCTGGGATAGTACTTGCTTGCAGACTCAGACAAGGACAAGTAGCTCTTGTTAAAGTATGTTCAGGTCCACTTGGAGTATGCTTGAAAAATGCTCATTTGGTGTGTAGCGTCTGTGGAGCTTTATGTTCAGAACCCAGAACTTCGATGATGACATTTACATCAGGCAGCCATGTAGACACTTACATGTGTACAGGGTGTGCTATTCCACTGTGGTGAAGAGCAGTGTCATCCGAATTTGGGGAGCAGGGCAGCTGAATGCCTGCAGCTAAATGTTAAATTATGATCATGACAATAAAAAAGCAACATTTCTAAAACTTAAAATGGGCAGGTATAGGTTAAGTCTGTGGTAAGTGATTTATAATCACAGTCCCCTCTTTTAACTGTTTTTGGTCTCTACCAAGCACTTTTTAGCTGCTAAATGCATCACTTTGCTTATTTACTATTCAATTCAGATCAGTTTTATTTTTGTAGCACCAATTCACAATTACAAGTTCCTTTGTATTGTAAGGTAAAGAAACCCTGACAATTAAACAGCCCCCTACGAGCAGGGACTTGGTGACAGTGGGAAAGAAAAACGTCAAGCTCACATGGGCCACAGGAAGAAACCTCCAGCAGAACCAGACTCAGAGAGGGGCAGCCATATTTTGTGACTGGGGTGAGGGAAAAGAGGCAACAGGCAAGAAACAGGAGAGAGAGCTATATTGTAACCATTAAGCATAATAGTGGTACAGAAACACACAGTGTTAAAGAGATGAGTGAAGAAGAAATACTAAGTGAATCATGGGAAGCCTCCAGTAGCCTAAGTCTATTGCAACATAACAAAGGGAGAGTTCAGGGTTACCTGATCCAGTTCTAACTAAAACCCTTATAACAAAGTTTTAAGCCTAATCTTACAGTGTCTGTCTCCTGAATCAAAACTGGGAGCCGATTCCAAAGCAGAGGGGCCTGATTGCCGTATGTCCCGGCTCCCAATCTACTTTTGAAAACTAGGAATTACAAGTAAGTCTCCAGTCTGAGAGAAAAGTGCACTGCTTGGATAATAAGGTATTATAAAGTCTTTAAGATTTGATGAAGCCTGATTATTGAAGATTTTGTATGTGAGGAGAAGGATTTTAGATTCATTTCTGGATTTAAGAGAACTGAATCCTTTAACAAGGAAGAGAAGATTATATA
>NW_005187557.1:358482-360118 GCF_000239375.1 Pundamilia nyererei
ATATTGTAAAACTTTTCTTCTGTCATTTAATGGTCGGGCATTGTACAGCTACAAGCATTTCACCCCCATGTCATACTGTGTATGGTTGTGTGTGTGTGACAAATAAAATTTGAATTTGAATTTGAATATTACAAATATTACCCGGAACGCTTTTCTTGCACTACTAAATTACTCTTAGGGAAAAGTAATTCATTACACTACTCATCACTACTTGGATTACTTTCACATTTCTCCATACAGTGACCTGAAATGGACTGTCTCATAATCACCATTTATCAATGTAAACCTGAGGCTACAGTCCCACACACCAACTCAAATCTCTATCTCAGTGAGTCCACACATGTGGTCTTTCTCTTAGTTCAAATGAACACAAAGCTGAAAACACAAATCAAAGATGAAAACCAGCAGAAGGAGACTTTAAAGCAATTGCCACCATGATCCTACTTCAAAAATATGAACAGGTGGAAACAGAGGCTTCACTGCGTTTGTTACCAGTTAAAGTTCAGGGTCTGGCTGCTGGGCTGGGGTCAGCACTGATGCCTAACAGGTCGAGCACAGAGATGAGTCTACAGTCAGTAGATAGAAGAACATCTATAAACTTAACTTTTATGTGCTGTGATGATTTCTGAGTACTGACTAAAGCTTTAAAAATCAAAAATCATTCCTTTCCAGGTATTTGACGTCTGCTTTTAACCTCTTAAGCCTCAACACCCCCAAATATGGGGGCAAAAGGCAGAAGATCAGTTAGATGTTGGGGCTTAAGAGGTTAAAGAATTTTCAGGAAGTTCAGAATTTGCTCTATAATTAGCCAAGACAGCTGGATCAAGTAAGGTCTTTTTAACTAATGGTTTAATTACCTCCACCTTAAAAGCCTGTTGTATTAATTGCATTAATTAGTGGTGAAGTGTCTTTGAGCAGTCTTGTAAGAATGGGGTCTAAAAGGCACATCGGTGGTTTAGAGGAAGAATTTATTGACGTTAACTCAGAAAAACTGATAGGAGAGAAAGGGTCTTAGTAGATATCAGCAGCTTTTAAAGTCCTACACTTTTGTATGTAATCATGAATTTTATTCATGAAGAAATTCAGAGGCTTTGCTAGTTCAAGGCAAAGGAATGCTTTGCTCAACAGAGCTCTGACTTTTTTCCAACCTGGCTACATTGCAGAAAAGGAACCTGGAGTTGTGCCTGTTTCCTTTGATCAGGGACAAATTAAGATGTCCTTGCTTCATGGTCCGGGTCAAACAAAGCTCTGCTAAATGAATTAAACACCATTTCCTCGTATGTACTTAAGGTTCAAATTCAAATTTTATTTGTCACACACACAACCATACACAGTATGACATGAGGTGAAATGCTTGTAGCTCTGCAATGCAATGCCCGACCATTAAATGACAGTAGTTTTACAGTATTTACAATTTACAGGTTATTACAAAATTTACAGATTTTAAAATGTGCAAATAGCAGAAAGAGATTATAAATTATAGGAAGTGTGCATGAAGAAAAACCAGAGTGCTTGTGGTGATGTGATGTGTGTGAGAGTCCAGTCTTACAGGGAGTGCAGAATTATTAGGCAAATGAGTATTTTGTCCACATCATCCTCTTCATGCATGTTGTCTTACTCCAAGCTGTATAGGCTC
>NW_005187557.1:362504-367038 GCF_000239375.1 Pundamilia nyererei
GTTTAGGAGGAGGTTATTCTCCTGGCACCAGGTCTCCAGGTTCCTAATCTCCTCCAGGTAGGCCGTCTCGATGTTCATGATTGTGGATTATACCAGAGTGTCAAGCGTCTGTGATTTGTTGCCTTCTTTTTCATGAAGTAACAGTATTAACAATATATACATATCACTAGTTTGTGAGTTTGTCAGTATGACATCTGGTTTTGCTAAAGGAGCATGAAAAGACAGGCAGCAGGAATGCATTTCTTACTCGGAAATTACTTGGAAATTCTGACACCACTTCACATTTAAAGAAGAAAGGCATGGGCGACATCTGACCATGCAATGCAAACTCTGTTTGTAGTGAAGTCCACGATCAGTCCACGATCAGTAACCAAGCTGATCTCAACATCAAAAGACTCCAACCTAAAGAAACATCTGGAAGTAAGTTCTTTTTAAAAAACGAATGTTAGCCTACTGCAACTACCTTGTTTTAGTTGCGGTAGCTACCCGATGTTATGTGCCACTTCAATGTCTTCGATGAACTATTGCTGTGTGATTTATTACTATTACTGAAGGTTGCATCACAACCTGCTAGGTGCAAATAATCATATACAGTTCTGAAAGCAGACAGAATGAAATAACATATTACCGATACAGAAATAGTTTCCTATGTGAGACCACTGCAAAAAGTGCAGCCTTACCTAATGTCCAGCCTACTGTTACTCATTTTATATTAAGATTTAAAAATGTAGTTGGTATTGCTTTAAGAACTGCACGAGATTATTTGCAGCTAGCAGGTTGTTAATGCTATCCATCGAGTCTAACAGTCTGCAGTCTATGAAATAACCTCAGCTAATGCCAGCTAACAATGTTAGCTCGGTGGTGAGTAACCTTCAGTAATAGTAATAAATCACACAGCAACAGTACATTCACGCAGTTGGAAAAAGCATGATAATATATTAAGTAATCCAAAATATTCAGAATACATTACTCACATTGAGTAACTTAACAGAATACGCCATCAAATACATTTTGGGGCATGTATTCTGTAATCTGCAGTGGAATACATTTTAAAAGTAACCGTCCCAACCTTGGTCACTGAGAGCTACTGCATTGTGTTGAGGACTAGTAACGTGCAGGTAGTCTGGAAAAGTGAGTTCACTCAGATAGTCGGGCGCATTAATGGAGACTTTGGTCTTTTTGGACAATTTATGTTAAAGCATATAGAACTGAATACAACAACCACATTTCTTAATGACATGTGAACAATAAAACCAAAGCAACACCAACTCATTACTCATTAGCTTCACTTGAAAAGGTGTATGCTACGTAAAGATCATGCAATTCAAGTGGCATTAACTTCAAATTCTCAGAAATTTAGGAGCACAAAGCACATAACAAAAGCAATAAATACATTTGTTGTCAGCAAAATAAGAAGATATAATGCGATGCACAAAACTGCATCGAAAAAGTGAATGTAGAGGTTGGAGTTTCTAAATGTTTTAGGCCATAGAGATCCATTAATGTCATGTACTCCCAGCTTCAGTAATATGATTCGTAAGCCTGGAGAGTAAATATTTAAAAACCGCTATGTTCTGCATGTGGTCCCGCTGTATTTCCCTGCTGTTTCTTCTGTCAATCCACCATCCATACGAGTCTCCACATTTGTTCAACATGTTTTTCCCTGAAGCCCAGCATGATTTGTTTGTCCCGGTCACACAGCGTTTGTCACAGTCTGTTGTAAAATATAGTGATGTTTAGAGGCAGAATGTTGAAAGGCTCATCACACACATTGTGATTTTTTTTTGTTTTTCCCTTTTTGTGAATCATGTCAAGGAAAATAAAACATTAAGTCAGCCCTTTGGATGAGAAAGCAGGAATCCTGCCAATCCGGGACGCCTTGCTGGTTTATTTGAGATGTTTTGTCTTTCCAGTCTTTGGTTGTGATCCGTCTCCTACTGTATGCTTGTTAAGACTGATCAATAATCTGTGTGGTTGTGTTGTGTGGCTGTATGTGTTTGTGTGTGTGTGTGCACAAGTGGGGCCCTTCAGAAAATAGAAAATTGAAAGCTCTGTTGTAATCTCGAGCCCTATCAGCTCTCAATCCTTGTCCTCATATCGGAAGCCCAACACACACACACACACACACACACACACATACATGCGCGGCTGTGCCTACACACAGAAGAGCAGCTCAAAGTGCCCAACTTGGCTCATTTCTCCCACCCACTGTTCCCTAAATCCCTCTACTGTCATCTCACGCAAACGCGCACACACACACAGAGTTCAGAAAAAGACAGACTAGTGATGGTGTTTGATTTCGTTATCGGCATCCCCTCTGTTGCAGAACGACAGGTCAAAGGTGTTGAATTCAGAAAGCTCGGATTCACGAGCCAGCGTGCTCCCGCAACCACACGCACTTGATCTTTGGCGTCTCTTGCGACCGCCCCAACAGCAGAGCGGCAAGGCATTAGAAACGAATGAGCGGGGAGAGTAATCGCAGTGCTGTCAACACTTGCTGGCAGGCGGTCGAGCTGATTGCCATACAAGCAATTTACTTGCTTGATTGACTGACATTAAAATGGCTGCTGGGCTGTGATTGAATTCAGGCCCGTCTCAGGCCAGATAATGTCCGGATGCAACGAGCATAACGATGCAGGCGTGATCGATCCATCTAATTGTATTTCTTTATTGCAAATGAGTTTTCATAATATTTACAAATCTGATATCGCCGTCCACAGGGACCCGATCACACGCTTATTACCGGCGTGCTTCTTTGGGAACAAATTCTGAGGGCTTCTGCACTGCTTCATGACTGTTCTTTGTTTATGATTTATTTAATTGCAGTCAGTTTAACTGTGGCACCAGTGGGGTTTTGATTCCCTTTGATCTGCGCCATTAAAATCAGCGCCATGCATTATGTAGAGCCTGTTTGGTGTGTAAACGATGTTTAAGAAAGCTAATAATTACTCTGTCTGTCTCATATTTCATCATTTATTCATAGGGGATTTGAGAATTCCAACACTGGGGCCTTTTGCTTTCTTTTGATTTATTAACCACCTAGATGTGCCTAATTAGTGAACTTTCTGGAGTTGCTGCACAACGGAAACACGATTTGGACTTCTTCGCTCCTGTTCTCCCAGTTTTGTTGCTCACGCACAGCTGGAAGGAGCTCATTTGCAGTAATATTAGACAATGTCGAGTGCCCAGATGACAAGCTGCTGATGTGTCTAGATGTGGGACATAAACAGCAATTCTGAATGTATAATGCTTTTCCAATTAGTTCCAATTATTGCATACCGCCACACATTTGTCTGAACTTGCAGGTTTTGATTGGACGATAGCAGTGTGACTCTCAGGCGGAGTGGCCGAGATCATAGACTGCATATAACAAAGCTAAGCATGCCACTTTTGCAGGTGCTTGCAGAACTGTGATGTCATGTTCACCACACTGGATTGTTGATTCTGGACTGAGCGGAGTTTATTCCTTACCTTCACATCCTGGTACTCATGTGCTATAAATTAAAAGTCTTACTGTATTTTCCGCACTGTAAGGCACACTTAAAATCCTTTAATTTTCTCAAAAATCAACAGTGCACCTTATAATCCGTTGCACCTCATGTATGAATTCTGGTTGTGCTTACTGACCTTGAAACAATTTTATGTGGTATACGTCGCTCAAAAAATGTTTTAGTACAACTTTGGTTAGCTAAGGCTGCACCACTTGATGGATTGTCTGAGCATTGCAGCTACTGTAGTCAGGAGCCTCGCGGAGTAATCCGGGTCCTAAACTCTGTCTGCTTCAGGTCCCAAAGTCAAACGAACACTGCAGCATCACTGAGAGTTAAAAACTGTCTAAATTCTTTCATCTGTAATAATATGATCAGTGTGGTTGCCTACCAGGTGTAACAATTAAGTTTAACATCCAGACATCCATGAAAACAGAATTTATTAAATGTAACAGAGTTAGAAACATTATATATAGCATGTTCTGACTGAGAGATTTCTGAAAAAATTCAAGCGTACAGCTCTGCTATCACTTCCAACATAAATAAAGACAGAAAACTAAACAGCAGTGACTTTTGTAGTGTTACTGAAGTTTGGCTGGCTGGTATATAATGATGTGCTACGTGATCGCTAACGACACAGCTATGTTAGCATAATATAAACACAGTGAAGCTGGAAAATGAATGCTAACTATTTTCCACTCGATCAAAGTTAACGTGAGGGTTCCCGATGGTTAGGGACAAATGCAATCGCATGGCAGGATGCTGTAAATGGACCAAACTCCAGTCAGGAGAACAACTGAGATAATCCATCCACAATAGGAGGTTAGCCATTAATATACTGCAACAACATGGGAATAGAGCAGCTACGAGAGAATTTAGTTTTAATGAATCAATGGTATGGAAGTGGAGGAAGCAAGAAGAATGAGTTGGTAAAGTTTGACTTATCTAACTGTTTTGTTTCACTTAATGCGCCTTATAATCCGGTGCAACGTATGGTCCGAAAAATACTGTAAGTAATAAATTGTTCTGTTTCCTGCTGTGTTCAA
>NW_005187557.1:369666-371456 GCF_000239375.1 Pundamilia nyererei
CCTGGGGCACACTGACAGAGGCGAGGCTGCCAGACACTGGCGCCACCGGGCCCTCTGACCACCACCAGTAGGCAACGGGTGAAGTGTCTTGCTCAAGGACACAATGACCGAGACTGTCCAAGCCGGGGCTCGAACCGGCAACCTTCCAATTACAAGGTGAACTCCCAACTCTTGAGCCACGATCGCCCCGACATTGTGAACGAGAACTTTATTTACAGTGACAACAAGGTTTACAATTGTTAAAGCAAGGAATAAGACATGAGCGTGGACTATGAAATGTCAGACTAGGTGAGTTTGATGCTGTGAACATGATCTATGAGATAACTGTGACAGGCAAAGCTCAGGGGAACAGTGGTACAAGAGCCGGTGGTGGAGAGACACTGAAACAAAGGGAGAGGTGAGTCAGACTTGGCTGGGGGAAATGACAAGGTAGATCCTCAGTAGTAGTATGAAACAGCCTTACTTGTGCGCAGGTGGAGTTATGCAGGAGGGGGAAGAAGCGTGGAAACGAGACCTGGGTGAGTCCAGTGGAGAAATGAGCCGAGATTTCAGTCAGAGAAGGCAGGGAAGTAGGCAGGTGAGACTGGAAAGAACAGACTGAGAGGTTACCGGCTCCAGAGAAGCGAGAGGAGACCAGCGTCCAGGTGAGTGAGATTATTGCGATGATGAATGAATTTCCAAGGAACCACTTAGAAGACAAGAGAGCAGAGGTAAGTACAAGAACCACGAGTAACGTGAGGGACATGAAGCCGCACACTAACGTAGGTTAGCAGATGATCTGGCGAAGGCTGGTTGTGAATGCTGGTCTGAAATACAGCCGGCTTGATTAGTCTCAGGCGGTAATCCTGAGGAGGAGTCATCAAGGAGGAGAGCAGGCACTGTGGAAAATTACTGTGACTCACCCAGACCATGATATCCTTCCTGTTTTCTCGTCAGAGATCTGTGAAGAAGCCCACATTTTGAGTATTGCTAGTATTGTTTGCAAATACATGTTAGAGATATCACCATAAAATGTCTTTAATGTCGTTAATAAATTTCACAGATACTCACCGGTGAATATCAGCTGACAGAAATTATAATTGTATCAACAAGTATTTAAGAAGCGACTGGGTTATTTAGGTTCCTCACAGAAGCGTAACCTCAGAAATCTCGGTGTTATTTTTGATGAAGCCTTTTCTTTGAAGCGAAACTTAAAGTTGATAATAAGAACCTGTTTTTTTCATTTGAGGAACATCTCAAAACTGTCTGTTTACCTATCTAAACAAGAAAGGCCTAGCTCGTCTCCAGGTTGTTCAAAACTCTGCAGTGAGACTACTGTTTTAAAGTCGCTACACTGGCTACCAGTCAGATTTAGGTTCGTTTATAAAATTCTAGTTTTAACCTTCAGAGCGCTACAGGGACAGGCCCCTCCCTATATTGCCGATTTGATTCGTGTACATACCCCTTCTCGTAACCTGAAGTCATCGAATCAAAACCTTTTAGTGGTCCCCCACACTCGCTTCAGAACTCGAGGGGACCGATCTTTCCAAGCTGTCGCACCCAGACTGTGGGTCTTGACTCGGTGGAGAGCTTTAAAAAGCAGCTGAAGACATTTTTATTTCAAAAAACTTTTGATTAGACCAGGGTTTTTATGATGTATTTATTACTGTACTATGTTTTGTTACCTTTCTTGTGAACCACTTTGTGGAATATGTCTGTGAAAAGTACACCTCTCTGGGGACATCTCAGGCCCTCCAAGGTATGGAGGCCTATCTCCCCCTACCACCACTTCCCCTGCCAGTGGCGGACTC
>NW_005187557.1:371920-381263 GCF_000239375.1 Pundamilia nyererei
GCGTCCATGCTCACAGGTGTACACACGGGTGATCACACCCACAAACTACACCCTTTTTGGCTCCTACCTCAAAGCACACTGTGTTCTGTTGTTCTTATGTGCTGCACAATAATGTTTAATATTTAGTATTTACTGTCATATTCCCATATATCATTGTGATGTTGTTTATTCTATTACTCTTGTTCTCACAGAGTTGTTGAATGACAGTCGACCTCTCTTATTTTACCAACTTAGTATAAACACTTATATCGCTTTTCCACGAGTACTTACTTGGCTCGACTCGACTCGGTTCAGTTTTGGTTGTCTTCCATTACAACTGAGTGCCAGCTAATGTACGTGAGGTCGGAATACACAAGCACAAGACAACAATGGAGGACATTGAGAAGATGTTGTGTCTGCTGCTTAGTGTATGGCTTTATGGCTTTATGTCAGATTTGGGGACCTTAGTGTTGCTTTTTGTGTGGTAATTTTCTTCTTTGCCTGGTTTTAAAAATGAAAAAAAAGTACCTGCTTCTAGGTACGACCATCGAATGGAAAATCCTAGAAAATGATGTAATGTAGAGGGATCCTGAAGGCTAAGCAGAGCACAATATAGTCTTATAATGATGGCCTACAGATGCACCTGTCAAATTAATGGTATGGGGTCCTACAAAGCTCATCAGCCTTGCATAAAGACCAGTGTTGCAGATTGAGCGCTGCAGATTGGTCACAATTTACTCTTCGTCAGGATGTGTGAAAAGGCTGATGTGCATAACAGTAATCTTGCCCCCTTGATATTTTTTCTGGGTCTTTACTTAAAAATGTTTTTGAGTCTATTGGTCCTAGTGTTCTTAAAATTATTAATGCATCTCTACTCTCTGGTCAGGTCCCCCTTTACTGTAAAAGTGCTGTCATTCACCCACTTTTAAAAAAGCCTAAACTTGATCCTTCTTTGCTTTCCAGTTACAGACCCATCTCAAAATTGCCTTTTATTGCCAAGATTTTAGAAAAAGTTGTGGCCAAGCAACTCATGGATTTTCTAGATGAACACAACGTTCTTGATAAATTTCAATCTGGCTTTCGTAAGACTCACTCTACCGAAACCGCACTTCTTAGAGTGTCTAATGATATTTTGATGAATTGTGATGCTGGAGAGTGCACTGTTTTGATGTTGCTGGATCTGACCTCTGCTTTTGACACTGTTGATCATCTTATATTGTTAGATAGATTAAACCACTGGGTGGGTGTATCGGGTACCGCATTGGAATGGTTTAAATCCTACTTGTCAAATCGATCTTTCTTTGTGGCTACCTCTAAGTTCAGATCCTCCGTCAGCTCTCTTGCCTATGGGGTGCCTCGGGGCTCTGTCTTGGGACCATTATTGTTTTTGTTGTATTTACTCCCTCTTCTGCAACTTCTCAGCTCTTTCTCTGATATTTCATATCATTGTTATGCAGATGATATTCAGCTATATATCTCTTTTAGGCCACTTGAGGTTTCTAAGCTCCAAATCTTGCAGTCCTGCTTAGATTCCGTTAGAGATTTGCTGGCTGGTAATTACCTTCAACTAAATGCTGATAAAACGAAAGTCATTGTCTTTGCTCCTGAGAAATTTGTTCCCTTCGTGGTTAAAAATTTAGGCCCTCTTGCCTCCTATATTAAATCATCCATTAGGAACCTTGGTGTTACATTTGATCCAGCTCTGACGCTGGACACACATGTTAAATCTTTGGTTTGCTCTTGTTTTTACCATTTAAGAAATATCGCTAAGCTGAGTCCCATTGTGTCACGTTCCGAATTGGAAATGATTATTCATGCTTTTGTTTCATCTCGCTTAGATTACTGTAATTCCTTGTTTACTTGCTTAAGTAATGCCTCCCTGGAACGACTGCAGGGTGTTCAGAATGCTGCTGCTAGGCTTCTGACAAAGCATCACAAATACTCCCATGCCACTCCCCTGCTGATTCAACTGCACTGGCTCCCTGTCAAGTTCAGGGTGCAATTTAAGATCATAATCATGACTTATAGGGCCCTGCACGGTGTAGCTCCAACTTACTTAAAAACAAAAGGTGACAGAGCGTTTGTATCAGTGGCTCCCAGACTCTGGAACCCACTCCCTTTGAGTTTGAGATCTGTGGACTCAGTCATGTCTTTTAAAAAGCAGTTAAAAACCTGTTTGTTTAAACTCGCTTTTGGTTGATTTTGTTTTGTTTTAGATTTTAATGTCTGTTTTCTGCCTCTGTAAAGCACTTTGTGATTTTATCTTGAAAGGTGCTATATAAATAAAATTTTATTATTATTTATTATTAATCAGGGGGTAACTGACACTGTTAAAAATACCACAGAGTGCCAGAGTGTCACCCAAAAGTAAGAGATATTACACAGGAAGCTAACAAAAATTCAGGAATAATTCTTTGGAAATGTCATGGAGAGTTGACAGACAGGACTTATATTCTTTACATTTACAACATCATTTGTCAGCAGATGTTGTGACATTGTTCCAGTTATCAGATTTTCTATGTGTTGACAATTCAAAGGATTCAGCTGCGACTCAGGTCTTAAATCTAACACTGCATTCTAAACCTTGAGTACTGCTTCAGTGCTTATGGTTTCTGCAATTTCACTAGTTATTAAAGGCTGTGTGACTGTATAGACACAATACCTGCCTAGCAATACAATATTTACATTTTTTAAAAAATATTTCGGAAAATGCTGAGCATGCAGTAAAAGGATCTCATTACAAAAACGGTCACCAAACCAACAACGACACTAAAACCTGCAGTAAATATTACCACAAGACGGAGTCAGTCTGATATCTGATATTGAATGGGGTCAATAATATGGGAATTGAATGTGATAAATCATCGAAAATCACATGTCTATTGCTGTGTACATAGACAGAAATTCACATTTACCTATTACGTTTGTGCTCGGCAACTTTCCTGCTCTATAGGAATGCAACCAGAATACATCCAGCTAGCAGCAAGTTGAGTCGTGTTCATTTGAGTTGTGCTCATCGACAGACTCGTGATGGGAACATGCTGGCAATCAGTTTTACTTTATAAATCAGCGGAATTATTTTTCAAACTTTGCAAGCATGAGATGAGCCCTCTTGTTTGTAGTATTCCCAGAGTATTTGAATTTGTTTGGTTTGCAAGCTGAACCTGTAAACCATACAGGTGCTAAGTGCTAACTAGATTCAGAGTCCCAGAGTGATTATTCTTGTTACTTTGTAACTGTGCTGCATGCATAGATTTTCATTGTGATGTAAATTCCTGCCTGTGAAGTTAAAATAAAAAAAAAAAACAGGCAGGCAGACAGACACCCACATGGCAGATCTGTGGATGTGGAAAGTAAAATCAAGGCTTAAGGAAATACACTCAGAGATTTTTCTTCCCAAAACACTGACTTGGTATGCATTCAGTACACCAACAATGTCCAAGCACATTTTCCTTAATGTGTAGTTAAAAAACCAAAACAAACAAACAAAAAACCTTTGATTTTATACATTTTACTTGCACTTCACTCTAAATTATTGCTTCTTGTTCATTTTTTTTGAGTGCACGAGAATTTCTGTCTCCAAAACTATAGCACAAGCTCCTGAGTATACTCTGCTGTACCAAACACTGTGTACTTTTTAGATCAACATGACACGTCTCTCATTTTAAACATTAACCGTATCCACATGGATGAATTATGAAGAAAAGAAATCACCTTCCAAATTATCATGACATTTTAACATTTTCAAAATAGCTTTTGACGTCAGGCCTTTTGTGCCTATTGCAAGTATGTGGCGCTGTTTTTGGCTGCTGAGGTTATAACTTATATAATATATATAAAATAAAACTTAATAGCAGAATGAGACCTCCCACATTTCTGACACGAGTAGGAGATGCTACCCCAGATAAAAGGTGCTGTTTCCGCTTTTCCTGTTTGAAAAATTGAAAGTTATGTACAAGAGTTTTCTGACTGGAGTACAGAGCGAGCAAATACATCTCAAAGTATGTTTGTCTGTGACAGTTGAGTTTGAAATGACACAGCTCCCGCTTTCTTTTTACTCTCCTGCAAAAGAGCCAAAGATATTTTCATAATTTGAGCACTGCTGCAGCGCCTCATGCACCGTCCCCTTATAGCAAACGATAATAAACTGAGACTTGACCTTGTCCTCTCTGCAAGCTTCTTCTCTGTAATAAGAGATGCTCTGCTATGCAAATGCCAGTAATTACACACAAACATGCCCGCGTGTGCGTGCACGCTGTCAAACTCGCTGCTTTAATTATTCACCAATAAAAAAAAGAAAAACTGAAATAGGAAGGATAAGGTATCTATTTTTACTACAAAGACTGCTGATCTTTCCGAGCCATTTTCCCACAATGCATCGAAATCTGTCAGCAGCCGCAATCATTAGGGCTGCTATGGAGAGGCTTTTTTTTTTTTAAAGCGACGGCTGTTAGTAGATGTAAACACCCTGCACACAGAGGGATCCATCCAAAGACAATGTCAGACTGTGTTGACAGAGCTTTTGTTCGCATCTTTGTCCCAGTAACGCGGTGGAAAGACAGCTTCGGCGTGGGTGCCAGTTCATGTTGCAGGCGCTGTAACTGTAACTTGTAGGCCTTTGTTTTCTGACAGCTTGCGTAGATGAAGAGGATCACTCTCTGATTATATTGACAACCCTGAGGCATCATTAAAGCGCCGTCTTTGTGTTGTAAATAAACACCTGGGAGAGATGAGACACCGAGAAAGGGAGACATGGAGACAGGAAGAAGCAGATGAAGACAGCTGACAGCCTTGCAGGGATGGAAAAATATATCAGTGGGGGATTTTTTTCCCTTTTTTTGTGGGGGGGCATCCAATTTGTTTTTTGCTATTTACAGTAAGGAATAAACAAATCATTAAAAATGAATCTCCTGGGTGGAGCAGTAAAAAAACCAAACAAAAAGCATTCAGATCAGAAACTATGCTCCGTGTCGCTGTGGTGTGCACAGCCATCCAAACTCATCTCTGTGATTACATGATTAATCAACCCAACCAAGAGCGGCCAGAGTGATCGCATCCCTCCACCACCATGTTTCACACCGATAATGAACCATTCATTTCAGCTAATTTGTTGTGGGACTCTTGTAATCTTCCCCTTGAGTTAAGATGGAAAATGAGCCACCGTAATCTTCTTATTGTCTCCACTCTGCTTGTTTCTGTGTGTATAAATGAAAGTCAGTGTATTTCCCTGTCCTGTGAGAAGTGAGGTTAAAGTCCAGGGCATTAAGGTGAGAACAGACCTTTCTCATTGCGAGGGTAATAAAATAATCCTGTTTTCCTCAGAGCTACTGGTGTGTATCAGTTGCACAGGAGGTGTCTTTTGGCGACTGTGTGTGATGCACCATGTGATTACCTTAGAGGGAACTCTCATTACCTACTTGGCATTCTTCAGCACAACTGCTGCCGGTCTGAAGGACTATATTTTAACCCAAACCACAATCGTTTCTTAACCCCCGAGGTGTAGTGCTGTGGTGAAGAAGTACCGGAGCATACTAATTATGCTCAGGCCTGTGCCATGGCTACTGCGAAAGCCTGAAAAGTTGAACAGGCTGGAAAAAAGGTTGTGACTTTAATTAAGACTGGTAAGAATTTGCAGATTTTCAGAATGTTACTGAAGTCGTTATTCAAACAGCACTTTGGTAATTGTTCACTCGGCACTCAGGGTGTGGATGACATATTAGAAAGCAAGGTATAAAACTAAGAGGCCTAATTTCTCTACCACACCGAGTAGCTCAATCCAGCAATAAATGGAGATGCTAGAGATGGTAGATGAGCATCAGGTGTAACGTTGGAAACCGGGGAAGCCACGCCTACTTGTGGGATGGGTAAGCAGAGTCAATACTCGTGCACATATGTACATGCATGTGATGAGAAGAGTACAGGAGTTCAGAAAGAAGGCAGGTCAGAATCTGAGGGAACACGAGGGAACATGACATCGTGTTACAAAAGCCATGTAACCACACTGGAAAGCTTACATACCATAGTCATCTATAACTTAGTAGATGATGAAATGTTAGGCAGATTGTGAACATGATTTATTTACTGCGTGAATAAATTACAAAGTCAACAGTCTCTTCAGCGTCATCTTCATCTCGGCCTGTCTGATCACCTTCATCAGCCACTACATGCTCCTAACACATCTCTCTGCTCTCCCGGGTGTCCGCTTCCTTTCTCTCTTTCATTCCTTCCCTGTGGCATTCTTCTTCTTCTCTCTTTGCTTTAGTTTTTATCTGACAGAGTAGCAAGTGCAGTGTCACCAGATGGCGCGGCTTTGAGATATTTGGCACTGTTGCCTCAAAATAAGAAGGCCGTGGGTTCACATCCACTGCCTGGCCTGTGCCTGTGTGGGTTCCCTGTGGGTACTCCGATCTTCTCGCATAGTTCTATGATCTTCTCGCATAGTTCTATGACTTCACATCTATGACTTCACATGTCATAGATGTGAAGCACCACTGTCACCCTGAATTGGATATGTGGAACACAGTGGATGGAATAACATGTAAATTTTTAATGTCATGATTATAGATAACCTTTTTTACCCCTCAGTTGTGAAGGGCTGATGGGCATGGACACCCAACTTTGTAAACACAATGACTCGAGAATGTGGCAACATAGGATTTTCAAAATTGTACTACAGGGTAGGCCATTTATATGGATACACCGGAATAAAATGGGAATGGTTGGTGATATTAAAGTCCTGTTTGTGGCACATTAGTATATGTGAGTGGGCAAACTCCTCAAGATGGGTGGTGACCATGGTGCCATTTAGAAGTCGGCCATCTTGGATACAACTTTTGTTTTTTCAATAGGAAGAGGGCCATGTGACACATCAAACTTATTGGTAATGTCACAAGAAAAACAATGGTGTGCTTGGTTTCAACGTAACTTTATTATTTCATGAGTTATTTACAAGTTTCTCTTTGTTCACAGCCATTGACATGTCGAAGAGGTTAACACGTGAGGAGCGGTGTCAGCAACGCCGTTCGTATTTAAATGTGGCTTTGATAAAATGTGCCAAATCCTCAAAATATGGAAGGAATGGTTAATTTTAACAAACGTACTTGGTTTGGTGAATACACCACATATTCAGCAGTTAAAGGGTTAACTATTCTGATGAACACATGCATTGCTCTTAGACAATGAGCTCCTGCAAAATGGCGTATTGTCCCGTCCGCCATCTCCGTCTGAGAGAGTACAGGGCTGTATCCCAATTTAGGGTCTGCAGCCTTAAAGTATGCAGCCTCAACGATCCTCAAGGGCCGCGTACTCAAAGACCGCTAAGGCCGGAAGTGCGAGGCTTGTGTAATGGGACGGTCTAGCCTCCGTTGCACTGATACTGTTGTTTGTCAATAAAGTTATAAAAAAAAAGCCTCTGTTGTGCTGCCCAGGTTGCCTAGCATCATGATACTAACCACTGGAAACGTGTCATACAGCTGTGTTTGACAGAAATGAAGGAGAAAATCTTTTGTTCATTTGTTTGTTTGTTTCTACATGAGCTTTGATCATTCTCTGTAAGATTAAGCTCAGCTATTGAACGGCGTATATTTTAAAGTAAAGGTCAGGGTTTTTTTTCCGATGCATTCGATGGATCTGATATTGATGGCGAGCCAATCCCGTTGACAGATATGTTGAGTTCTTCCCTTGCTGCACAGCAGAGTGTGGTTGACCAGCTGCGACGGAAATCCCTTCCACCCCCATTTCGAACTTGCTGTTCCCCTGGACATTTTACTTTAACATTTTAAGGACTTTTACAGACTCATCACATTTCCACACATAGGAAGTAGACTTGGTGTGGGCAAGCTGGACCTTTTCCTCCAAATTAAGGTTTTGTTGCAGCTAACAAGGGCTATGCAATGTCAAATTAATTTTTCCATCTGGAATTTTGCAGTTGAAGCTGTGTTTTATTTTGAACTGAAACCTGATTTGTATATTTTGTAGGGCGCACCCAGGTAAGATATTACGTTACTGTCTGCGTCTCATTCATTTTATTTCTTCTGTACGTAGCCAAACCTTCTGGTCTAAATCATTTGAGCGCTTTTATATCAAGTTTTGGTAAATTAAATCTTGAGATAAGGTTTCTTTAGTAACTAGAGTGTTACAGTATCAATATGCACCCTTGGCCGTGACTAATACCACTTAACTGTTGGTGGTGAGGGTTTACTGGGACATGTTGTATCATGACTGGAGTTTTCACATACCATAATAAGGATGTATGCTTACTTTTATCTAAGCAAATCATAGGGTTGCATATTTACACTTCATGAAGGCGTTTTTCACATGCATAACTACAGTGATGGCAGTGCTACCAAACGTGGGTGACCTACCTCTTAATGCTGCCCTTTACTGCCTTTTGTATAGACGCACATGG
The DNA here is from genome assembly GCF_000239375.1 of Pundamilia nyererei. NCBI lineage: Eukaryota > Metazoa > Chordata > Actinopteri > Cichliformes > Cichlidae > Pundamilia > Pundamilia nyererei. The sequence continues at coordinate 380,307 of NW_005187557.1, forward strand.
AGGTTATGTAACGTTCCAAATAGTGCATAAACTCTCCCCATGATTTTTGGAGTGTCTGTAGGCGGTGGTGTTTTTTTTGTGGCCAGGCAGCCTGACAGGTTGTTCAGGCAGTGATTTGCAGTTGGTGGTGTTTAATTCGAGAGCAGTAAAATAGTTTTCCCTGCAGTGCACAGACTGACACAAGCTAAGATTTACATCACCAGGAACTCGAGACATGGACAAAGAATTAATGTAGTTCCAGATTGCTTATAATTTTTTTGCCCATCAAATTTTCATCTCTCGACACTGTAACAAAGCCATAACTGGATCTTCTTTGAAACTCTTCCTGCAGATGAAGGAACAACAACACAAAGAAAATGATTTCTTCTCAATTGTTTTTTCACCCAAAACATAAATAGATGTTACATTCTTGGAGTAAGCAGACCCTTGCGTTCATAGTTTAGCACTGCGGCACTTGGCAGAAGTAATACCTCCAGGCATTTTGCATAATTCATCATTCTCTGACACTGGTTTGCTGAACCTTTAAGCTAAAAGATGTTTGAGGGTGTTGTAGACATTACTCTAGAATCACTGGCTTTTGTTTGTGTTGTTTATTAGCAAAACATCATTCTGGTGTTTTGTTGATAACATCATAGACTTTTTCCCTTACCTTCATGCAGGTCAGATTTCTATGCAATCTCTTCCTTGATATATGAACTTTGACCTTAACAGGTGCATGTTATTACCTGTTCATCACGATGATTATTATATTTTTGTCAGGTTTTGTAGATCGGACTCACGCGCAGACCACTAGTGTCTTCAAAAGGTACATTTATTTACAGTGTTCCTCTACAGTGGAATTCATATATACATATAGTGATGTCAAGGGGAAAAGGGGCCGGGGTTCCAGGGTCCAGGAGTGAAAGAGGCAGGAGTCCAGGAAGGGAAGGTTTTCATTCAGCCCTCGCACATCTCCTC
>NW_005187557.1:406211-414678 GCF_000239375.1 Pundamilia nyererei
CTGAATCTGTGGAAGCTCCGCGATAGCCACCACACGAAGTAACGAGTAACGAGCCTATCTAAATCCCAGTAACGAGTAACGCGTTCCTGATTTTGGCATAATAACTAGTTACCGTGCTCGTTACCACAATAATAACGTAGTTACTGTAACGCGTTACTTAATAACGCGTTAGTCCCAACACTGGTAGTAAGCGACGTACGAAGCACAGGGCCCAGTTTAACAGGAAGTTGGAAAACTGCACTGCTCCTATCTGAACAATACTTCAAATTCACCTTTCTAGCTTAAGCTATATTTCCTTTGCAGGAGCATTATTCAGGCAGCAGAAACTTTTGGATAAATCTGGTACATTTCCATAGCAAAGAAAAGAGGCTGTATTTTAAAGTTTTAAAGCCAGAATTTAAATCCCAAAGAAGTTCCTGATCAAAGCGTGCTGCTTTTCTGAAATTCAGAAATTTTACTATTATCACCAGTAGCTTGTAGCATAATAATATTAGTTTTATGTATGTCAGCTAAATAGCTTGCCCAGTCTTCAATATTCTTTAACAGTGATTGAAATGCAAATAAACTGATCGACCATGTGAGGTAAACTTTTAGTTTGTGGAAAAAATTTCAGTGTCGACAAATTTCTGTACAGTGTCCATTTCTAGTGGAAATATATCTACAGCCTAGTTAAGAGGTAACAAACTGTCTCAAAGTTTAATTTATAGGTTTTAGTGTCATTTGTAGTTGCATCTGATGATTCTAATATAGCCAGAACCAAGCTTCTTTTCTTTTTGTTTCACAGACATCTGCCTTTAATAGATTTTTACTAGTCTATGATTCCTTTGTAAGACCTTTACATGTATTTGATATTTTAATATAAAGCAGAATGTCTTTAATACTCTTTTGAAGGCTGGGAAATTCAACTTCTATTAAGGTTACTGAGGCTACAGAGAGGTGTCCAACTTCCCCTGCTGTTCACTGAAGTGGTTTCACAATGTATAGAGAGCCATTACTAAATTGGAATATGGAGAAATTAAAAGATAGTATTTACATCCTGTGGGCCTGAACTTTTTATTTTATGACCATGAAGGGCTATAATCAGATCTAATGACTCACAGTAGAGGATCGTCATGTCTTTCATAACTAAGTTCATATTTAACTTTATATTTAGATAGTGCACAAATGATTTCTATTTTCTTACTTTTGCATTTACTCATATGTAAAAAAAAAAAAAAATCTTCCAAGTGTTTTTAAGGAAAGTGTAATAGTATTCTAAGACAGCTGCTTGTGTTGATTTGTATTAAGATGCATACATTGGATTCCTGGAGAATTACCTTGAAAATATCTGGTAAAAGTGAGAATGACTGGGAGACAGTTCAGAGTGTGTTCAGTGTTAAGCTTCAGTTTTTAGCAGCTATTCTAGTAAATGTCTGTTCCCGCTGGCTAACACCAAGATTTTCTTTATTGCTGATGCCTTTTGTCTGTGTTTGTTAGGCCCCCTGTGTCATCACGATTTCCAACCATTCGTACAGCATTAAATTATTTAGCTGTTTTTGCAATTTGTGTGTCTGCAGTTCAGACAGCAGCTATTGTACCTGACCTCTTTGGAGCTCTAATGCTGCTTTCCTGCTAATTATGAGAACATTCATTCTGCTCCGGCTTGAAGACCACAACAAGCCTCACTGCTGTTTGCATTAAAATAAAGGAGCATGTGCATTTACTGATGTCCTGGATAAACTGGAAAGACATGATTACCTGATTATTAGTGCATCATGTCAAACAGCCAGACAGTTTGTGTGTGTGTGTTTTTTTAAATGCAGTTAGCCATGTTTAGCATTTTCCATCCACAGTAAACTATGTATTATTGCACAAGGGTACACACTGGAGCATAGCTCTAACTTCTTTAAGGTGGTAATGTGTTTCTTCGGTGTAACTTTTAGAAAGTTAGGAGCCCTATAGTCACACTGGCATCAGTTGAGAAACTTACTGCAGTGACGCACTTTCTTTTGGCACTGTTGGGGAAATTGGAGCACAGATACTACCAGTTGGCTCCCGGTTGTTTAGTCTAACAGTAGAGAAGAGAAGCTATATAGTCTGAGACTCTCGTAGGCGGTAACTAAAACTTGCACCCCTGAGACTGGCATGTCATATGAAGCAATCTGTAATGTCTGCTGTGTATATGAGGAATTAATTTTGGCTGTCCACAGACTGAGCTGCGGCGAGGCTCCCATCGGCTTCCAGATAAGAGAAGAAAACTTAGAGCTGAACTCTGCGTTTTATTTTTTCACTGTCTGGTTCTGTCAGAACATGTCAGAGCACAGCGGAGGTACTGTACAATAAGCTGCTAACAGTAATAGGTGGAGTGTGGCAGTTGTTGCACATCTGGGAGTAACACTATAGTGAACGCTACGCAAACACTCTGATTTTCTGTTCAGATGCATTTGTATTTCATACGTCTGACAGCTGACATTTGGACTGATTTATTGCAATAGCAAAATACAGTTAAGAGTTTAGCATCTGGGCTCCTCACATATATGTTATACATTAAACACAGGAGCGATGAGCATATCCTCTGCTGTAGCGTGTAGGTGAACACCGAGATGGTGGATGGGTTCAAACCACAAACATCAATGTCAGGCAGCAGCAGCCATCAGTCTGAGATGACTGGGACACAAACCCTCACCCTCTTTGTATATGTTTGAATAACTGTCTTGATGTAGCTCAAGTGTTGCAGTGGTGTATGCCTAGATTGCTGTATTTCTTGTGTGGGGTGGTCAGTATTTTTGTATGCCTTTGTCTTCATAAGAATTACTGACTGGCAGTTAACGAGTGAAGTTGCAGTTTATATTAATTTCAATCCAGACTTGTCGTTTGACCTTTTGGGCATTAATATGAGCACTTCATTACTTTATCATATGGGACATTTGCCATAAACAGCACATGAATTCATGATTAATGACCAAAAAAAAATTTTTTTTAAGATCCTCGTTATGGGGGCAGCACGTGGTGGTTAGCACTCACAGCAAGAAGGTCCTGATGGTCCACCATCTGGCTGGAGCCTGTTTGTGTGGGGTTTCACCCCGTGTTTGCGTGGGTTCTTGCCGACTTCCTCTGACAGTCTTGTGGTGGGCTTAGCAGGGGTGGTTAACTGGTGATTCCAAATGAATGGTTGTCTTTCTCCTTGCGTCTGTCTGGGTGGCGCTATGGTAGCTGGGGTAGACTGTAGTTAACCTTCACCTTCACAATAACCAGTCAAACAACTACTAACGAACCAATTATTAACCAACTGGTAAACATTCTTCTTCTTATTATTATTATCATGTTTCCTTATAAATGGTAATTAAAGTAAATGTGTAATTAACTATGAATTAACTGTTTATTACTGATGGTAAGAAAAACTATGAATTATGACTTTTAGCATATTAACTACTTTATTTTAAGTGTGCTGACATCAGGCTGTTAACAGTGACACTACTACTGGACAAACCAAACTGCTAGTGGTGTATGATGGAAAAATTTAGTATGACCAACATCAGTGCAATTTAACGGCTTCTGTTTGTGGCAGATCTTATTGCATTTTCACCCAAAGTCCAGGTGATCGTTCATGTCTAATCCAATAATCTATTTATGTTTTAGATCTTTTAACCAGGGAAGGCACCGGCTGTGTCCTTAGCGTTATATGTCCAGTGAGATTTTTTTTTCTCATTTAAGGACATTCCAGTCACATCAGGAGCATTTGAGAAAAGGACCATTTAGTCTGCAGTGTCTTTTACGCATTTTGAAAATTGACCAGGTTTTCTATGCTCTTCCTGTGTCTGACTTTCAGCCCTTGTCATCTGCTCTGTGCAATTTGATGTTGCTCCAGTGAAAACTAGACCAAATGGTATTTTGAGAGACAAGGAGCTTCTGGAAGCTGCTGGGGGCACATACAGTATGGTAGAATTGCAGTCATTGTCTTGAGTGGGTGCTATTAGCTCTGCTGGCCAGTGCAGCTGCTCCCCGTGTGTTGTCAGGGTTAGTCTGGACCAAAGTGGTGGACTAGCCACGAAACTAACATTGATTAGCATTGCCATCCAGTTCTGTCACCCTGAAGTGATGTTGTGGATGTGGTGTGATGTGGAAATAAAAACAGGATTGGTGATTCACTTTTTTAAAGATATCAGCTCCAAGTTACGCTGTGTAGACTGAATAAATAGTAATAATAGCATTTTAGGAATAACACGACAGGGTCTCTGTGGTCTTTAGCACCTTTGTGTGCTTTATTCTCCGGGCAGAATCTACTCCATCACTGGCTAAGAGCAACAGCCTAAAGAAGCTCAACATATCCCCCCTCCATCACTGATTTGTGATTCTTGTAACTGGCAAGCTCTGCTTCTCCCAGGAGGCCTGCGCACCGCCTTCTGTTTTCCTTGCTGGACTCCTCAGTTAGCACAGATAAACACTTGTTAAACCAAAATCCCAACCTCCCAAGCTGTGCGTGGCAATCCAAACAAAGGAGCTAATGGTTGTATTTTGTAAAAAAAAAAGAAAGAAAGAAAAAAAAAGAAACAAACAAAACAAAAGCCTACCAAAACTACTGAGAACGAATCAAGAGCCAGATGAAAAGCCATGCGCAAAAACCAAACATGGACTGAGGAGGAGACAGCTATTACAAGTGTAAATCTGTAGACCTTCCGGGGTTGGGACACAGTGTCCACTAAAGGAAAACACCCAGTGGAACTGTCATACTCAATTTGCATCAGTGTGGTGGAGCAGAGCGAAGGAGAGAGACAAACGGACAGAGTCAGAGAGGGAGAGAGAACAGAGCAAAAAGCTTAACAAGGTCAACAATGCATTTGAGGGATGCTCGACCTCTTATCTGTTTTTGCAAAACTGTGAGCTGCGCACACACATGCAGATCAACTTTGCGTTTTTATTTCACTATGCAATCAGACATGACAGTGGCCAACGGTAAAATGTTCAGGATGATTACTGTGACACGTTCTTGTCTTTATAATAACACAAGATAGTGTGAATGCATCCCTAAGCCTGAATATTTTAACAGGAATATGATCTACTTGGTGCAAAAGCTACCCTACTGTAGCAATTTATGGACCTACTATAAAATAAAAATTATTTTATAATTATTATTTGCTCAAAAAGCAGAAAGTTTTACAGTCACACAACTGGACCTCATATTCTGGTTATAGATCTCCATGACAACAGGAAGACGAGGGTCATTTTTCTTCCCTATAGCTTTAGCCCCAAAACTACAATGTGAAGGTCATAAGCTCTTTCCAGGTTCTGCCGGAGTCCACAGAAAGCTGTTTCATCTGTGATACACAAAGCAGAAATTCAATTTACCAGCTGTGAAACTCATGAAAGAAAGCTGCATTGCTTCAGAATTCGTTCTAGCCGTGTTATGCCAGACTAAATACACTCTCTTTCCGTTTTCCTGTACCTGTTGGTTACCTCTGCTTTCATATTCTCAAGTCTTTTGAAGGTTCTCCTTGACAGGTTTGAATTTATACCTTCAATCTGCTGACAGCCACGCTGAAATCCATCAGTTCTACTGCATGATTTTTAAAGGTTAAGTACAAATGTAAAAATATATGAGGGAATCATGAAGCCCCCTTGCTCTCTGCATTTTTTAAATGTATCATATACGCCACTGTTTTCAAAAGATAAATGCTCTAATCAGTCATGGCTATCATTGCAATGACTGTATTTGCTTAAAATGTGTTTTTTTTTTAATATGGATGAATTTTTTTTTAAATAGATTTTGATTTTTCTGCACAGACTGTGGGCAGTCCGGCACAAAAGATGAGTGACTGGTGATCTCTGTAGTTGATGGTTTAAAGCTGTGAGAGATCTGAAGTTGGCTGTAATTCTGAAAATGTCAGAAATTTTGTAAGAACACTTCACAGTGTGGCCTGTGCTTTGACCTACTGACAAACCAATACAAATCCAATGCAAAGTCAAGGAGGGTCAACTGGACACTGAACAAAAACCCCTGAACAGATAAAAGAAAAATCTGCAAAATAAGATGATTTGGATTCCAGTAAACGAGTAAACATGGCTGAGCTGTGGCAGTAGAAGCCTTGCTTGAATGGTGTGTCCTCCAGCGATTATCATGACAGTACCAAGGAGCACTTGTTTAACAAGTGTTTATTTGTGCTCACTGAGGAGTTAAGCTTGGAAAACAGAAGGCAGTGCGCGGGCCTCCTGGGAGAAGCAGAGCTTGCCAGTTACAAGAATCACAAATCAGTGATGGGGGGGGCGATATGTTGATGCCATTGCTGTTGGCTAGTGATGGTGTGGATTCTGCCTAGAGAATCAACTGCACCATGGTGCTAAAGAGAGAGATCCTGTTGTGTTATTCCTCACATCCTATAGTACACCATAGTGGTTTTCTATTTATTCTGTCCACACAGCATCACAGGCGAGAAAAATAACTTTAAGCTGATATGTTTGAAAACTGAATCGCCAATCCTTTATGCAAACCTTTCAACCAATCAGCATTCGAACAATAACATCACCACTGGGGACCTATTGGTTAATGGTTATTGAATGGAATTGCATATCGGGCGATCGTGGCTCAAGAGTTGGGTGTTTGCCTTGTAATCGGAAGGTTGCCGGTTCGAGCCCCGGCTCGGACAGTCTTGGTCGTTGTGTCCTTGGGCAAGACACTTCACCCGTTGCCTACTGGTGGTGGTCAGAGGGCCCGGTGGCGCCAGTGTCCGGCAGCCTCGCCTCTGTCAGTGCGGCTGTGGCTACAATGTAGCTGCCATCACCAGTGTGTGAATGTGTGTGTGAATGGGGGGATGACTGGATATGTAAAGCGCTTTGGGGTCCTTAGGGACTAGTAAAGCGCTATATAAATACAGGCCATTTACCATTTACTCAGAATTCTTAACCTGTGCAGCTAAATAACTGTGCAAATGATACATATGCAGTACCATGAATTCCACTTCCGTGTGTTGGGCATTCCATCTCTGTGCATATTAAGGAGCTCACCACAGGAGGATACGGATGTCACTTCCTGATTATCAGCTTGACAATATTTGATTTTTTTTTTACTTAATAATATAACGGTCTAACCACTTTACAATGGGCACATGCCACTAATCAACCAGTGAAATACTTGAGCCACTTTTCAGTCTTGGTGTAGTACCCACAGCCTTACAGTAATTGCAAAGAGGCACCTTCCAGTTGGTTTAGTTTTCTGCAGAAATGTAGAGAATTCTACAGCCTGAACGGGCATAGCGTAGCAGAAAAGTCTGAGATTATGTGTGTACTAAACCAGAGTGTGACAAATTAATTATGACTCCAAATATGGATTTTTTTTTTTGTCTTCACAGAGCTTAAAACTCTCCCAGTTTAAGTGTGAACGGTGAGTAGAAGTGAAAATCATGCCTACGTTAAGCTGTCTAAATTTACTTTTAAGTAAAAACACTTTGCCTCATTAACATCCTCAGATTGTTTTAGCAGGGAGCTCTGTCCACTGTGAAACACCCGAATAGCAAGAAAACTACTGAATCTCTTCTCCTTTGCTCTCCTTTGAAGAAAGAAATCTGAACAGTAATCGATCAGAGAATTCTGTCAACAGTTAAAAGAGAAAACATGTCAGCCAGTCATGTTGTTGCATACAACATGACTGGCTGACATTCTTCAAAACAACATGTATTGATTTTTATCAAGTATGGCAATGCAGTGTCATTACTTAAACTTTATGAAGGCCAATCGTATTCACTGCCAATCGCCATCACAGATGAAGGCCCATTTGAAGCTACAGAAAACCCTGGCTGTGCACTTTAATGGCATCAACCATTAAAGTTAAAGCCAACAAAGTTAAGTTACTGTTTTGGGAGAAAAAAAAAACAATCCGTCAAAGTTTCAGATTTGCTGATAAAAGTTTTTGGGGGTTTTCTCTGACTTGAGGCCTAAAGAAACAGGGAAAATGATGTGCTTATAAACTGAACTGGCTCATTATGGAAGTACTGTGAAGATCACAGCCCGGAGAAAACACACTTTTTAAATCTAAGTGTTTTGGAAGCTCGCATCGATTTTGTCTTCAGTCAATTTCCATGCATCTTTAGTGTTTGAACTCTGACCTGTGCTGCATTTGCTCCTCCAGTTTGTCTTTTCAATCCCAGCCAATTTTCTATTACTTCTACCCTGTTTACAAATCACAAATACAAGTGTTTGTGCTTCACTTTGCACTGCGCTTGCTGAGTTTTTGCAAAACTGTGGTTTGTTTTCCAAGCGTCTATATTAATATATTAATATTAATACTCACATGTATGTATGTTTGAGTACATCGAACAGATGCAGACACCCAAACACACCCTGCATGCTACAATACTCAGTACACACACATGCATGTACACAAACACCCCTGTATTGTCATTCAGTGATACAAAGTCTGATGTTTGTAGAATACCATATGACTGAAAATACGTTTTTTTTAAACCATTTTCTTTGGGTCTAACCGATTTTTTTTTTT
>NW_005187557.1:416279-418515 GCF_000239375.1 Pundamilia nyererei
TAAATTGAACTCATCTTGCCAAAAAAAATCATTATTAATTAGGGTTAGAGGGCCTACATCAGCTGTCCGTAAGATGTCAGGTAAACCCTGGACAGGTCAACAGTCTGCTGCACATATAAGGGCAGAGTTATCAGTTAACCTAACCCCACACTGTGGACTGTGGGAGAAAGCCATATTACCTGGAAACTCAGGGAGATCATGGAAACACCACATAGAAAGACCCTGACCTGATAGGAAATTCTGACACAGGTTATTCTTGTTGTGAGGCCACTATATATTAAGAATGATGAAAAAGCTAAATGAAACAATAGCATTCTCATAAAACTAACTATGCTAAATATACAATAAAGCTCAACTTAAATGAGCAAACTGAAAACTCTGCAGCCTCTCCATAAATAGAACAGCTTTTTCTATGCTGTCACAAGTCTTAGGCAGGTTTCTGTCCTCACTGACATACTGTGTCACATCCTGCTCTCAGGCAATTCTAGCCAGTTGTCTCTGAGACTGCTGAAACACATACATGGCTGACACTAAAGCAATTTAGAGGTAAAGCAACCAACCAGACCTCCACATATCTCACGCCAGTGCAGGTCCAAACCATGAAGTGAATGCTGTAATCCATTCAAGCTGGCTGAAAGGAGCATCAGCATGCAGCGAGCCTGGAGGGAACGAAGCTTATCTGTTTTCCTAACACAAACATGATGGGATTGTTTGGCCACTGGCTGCTCAGGGCGATGGAATACCAATGGCTTAACACACACTTTTTAACATATGCATGCACCCAGGGGCCCTCTCTCGTTGAAAATGGTACAACTGCAGCCATGCGTCCATGAGGCCAAACAAAGTTGCCATTTTTGGCCAAAGTGCATATCTGTGATGCACGCATGAACACCAAGACACACATATTGACTGATAGCATGTGATGGCCCTTTCTGATGCACTTTGCATTTCAGCTCAGAGCGCTATTGTGGACTCTGGAGAATCATCTATTCTTCTCGAGTCGTGTAACTCTTATCGACACGCTCGCGAAGCCCAGAGGGCGCACGCAAACAAACAGCAAAGGCACACAACAGACACATGCATACATTTACATCACAACTGCATGTTTAAACTTCCGCACACAGTGGAAATATTACTGTAGTGTCACATTGTTGAAGTGGTGTCTCTGTGTCAGGCCTAAATTGGCCTTTGAATATGCTAATGCTTCAGCTGGAAGCAATTTAGAGAGGAGGGGAGCATTAATGTGAAGTACCTCATCCTTGAACCAGGCAGCCATGCTCGCAGTGACACAATTACACTGATCACACAGCCTTTACGCCACAGCTAATACACACACATTCAGCGACACCGCCACGTTCGCACAGATTCTCATTCAGACCTGTCAAACTGACAACTCTCACCATGGAACAATTTGGCGAAATGAGCTTAAGTGGATGAGAAATGAAATGAAAAACAGAGAGGGGAAAAAAGAATGATCCTTTTGTGCTGGGATTTCCCTGTGAGAGGTTCAGATGGTGGAGCACATTCACACACCTGTGAGAACACGGCTGTGTGAGCTGTTACTGTATCAAGTCAATGCATTTAGAATGAGACAACAGTGATGCAAAACAAGCACTCATGACTGCAATACTGAGTCCTCTGTAGCATTGACAAGCTTCCTCTTTTTGAGTTATTTTCCATATTTATCCCCCAAACTACATTCACTGTAGTTTGGGGGATAACTGTGGTCATCAAACAGATAGATTTGCTACGTAGGTAAACACAACAATGATGGTGTTGATCAAAAGTGAGAGGCCATGTTTGAATTACAAAAAAAAACCCACTTCCTGTTTTTCTTCCTTAAGCTTGCATACCAGAGGGAGTTTGAGGGCTCTGCACAGCAGCTTAACTCTTCCTAGGACTCCAATCTTCTGGACAGGGGCGACCGTGGTTCAGGGGGTTGGGAAGCTCATCTTGTAACCGGAAGGTTGCCTGTTCGATCCCCAGCTCTGTTTGTCTTGATCATTGTGTCCTTGGGCAAGAAACGTCACCTACCGCCTACTGGTGATGGCGCGATATGGCAGCCTCACTTCTGTCAGTCTGCCCCAGGGCAGCTGTGGCTACAACTGTAGCTTGCCTCCACCAGTGAGAGTGAAATATGTCTGTGAAGGTTCTCAGTCATCCAGGTCATCGTAGTCAAAGGAGCTTGCAAAGAAAAGCATCTGGACTTCTTTAAGTTGCTTGAAGACGTTTCACC
>NW_005187557.1:419483-420740 GCF_000239375.1 Pundamilia nyererei
TGACCTTAGAACTGAAGAAGCTTCTCGGATGAGAGGTGAAACGTCTTCAAGCAACTTAAAGAAGTCCAGACGCTTTTCTTTGCAAGCTCCTTTGACGAGTGAGAGTGAATGAATAGTGGAATTGAAAAGCGCTATACAAATGCAATCCATTATTATTATCTGCTCCAGTTGTTCCTTCAGCTCCAGGTATTTCTCTGTTTTCTTGTGCTCCATCTTCCTAATGTTGGTTGCTGTTTGTCCTCAAGAGCAGAAGACCACATTTATGATGTGGTCTTCTGTTAGAGACCCAGGTACTTGTAGCTCCCTTGTACAGTTGCTATTCTGCCTTCTAGCAATGCAACCCCTTTAGTCCAGATCACCTTGCCTTGCTTTGAAACCATTTGACCACAGGACCGAATAACATCCAGATTTCCTTACTTTAGATCCTGGTGAGGTGGATCAGTGAGTCAGTGTGTCACTCATATAGTTTGATGTCATCCATGAACAGGAAGTGGCTGATAGTCACTTATTCCAGAATCTTTGTCCATATCCGCTCTTTGTGATGAGGTTGTTTAGGGCATTGAGGGTCTGCAGAACAGCAGTGGGGAGAGTACGTCACCTTTATATAATACATACTTGATGGTAACTTGTGGAGTTGTTTTGGAGTTGGAATAGGAATTTATGAGAGACCGTCATTCTCTCGAGAACACCATGATTCGAGTGAACATGCCAAACTATGAACATTGCAAATAATGCAGCTACTTCCAAGGCCTCCAAGCTCTTGTGCAGGAGCTCTAAGAAAAGTGTGAAATACAGACTGGAAATACAGAGGTTTGCCAGCAAGACCAAGTGCAGCAGAATCACATGAGCTGAAATTATCCAGCAGCCTGTCAAAAACCAGTGGGACACCCATACACCATCTACAGTCCAGAGAAGTAAAGTGTCAAACCTTGAAAACTCAACATTTGGTGTTCAGAAAATTTCCAGCAGGTGTTCTTGAACGAGATGCCAAAACCGGAACTATCTGGCTGGGACTGCTACAGAGATGAGCGTCTACAGGCAATGGAAATGATTGAAAGGAGGTTGATTAAAAAAAGAGGATTTCTGAGAAATTGTTTGCTACAAATTCTTAATAAATCATTACCCCCTCCCAAAAAAAACCCAGTATATTCAAGTTCAAGTTCAAGGTTCAAGTTCAAGGTTCTTTATTTGTCACATGCATAGTTATACAAGTATAACACACAGTGAAATGTAGCCTGACACGCTCCTCGACATGTG
>NW_005187557.1:422063-427419 GCF_000239375.1 Pundamilia nyererei
CTGCAGCGGATCTGTGGTGTCTGGGATGGAGGAGGAGATGATGTTCTTCACCAGCCTCTCAAACTATATTAAAGATGGCGTAGTCTTGGTGTCTAAAAAGTGAAGCCTGCATTCTTTTCATTCTGTCAATAGATCCAGCAGCGACATATTGACAGGATATCCCATATTTCTAATCAAACTTGCTACCATGACCTGACAGCTTAGTACTCCATCCTGTTGTCCAAATATGTTCAATTCTGGCTTCATAAAACCATCAGAGCACAGGCCAAAACATATAATCCAAACCAAATGGGTGGCAGTACGTTGGCTACATTAATCTTTTACACCTTCTTCTTCATCTTTCAGCTGCCCCTTTTGGGGGTCACTACAAGTGAAATTGGCCATGTCCATCATTAACATCGTCCATGGTCATAAAGAGTTACTACCAGCCACAAGACAAACTCATATGTCAAATTCTTAGCAGGCTTTTGACAAGTTCTTCAATATGCATAAGGCTACCTATCAACCAGCTAACTTAAAAACCTGTGCACAATTATGAATGAAGTATACCTGAAGCAGCTGTTTACTGCAGTTTGGTCATATGAACATGCATACAGTATATTAGTGGCATCATCTGGGAAGTGCCGTTCAGCAGTCTGTTTCTTTCACAAAGGAGCTGGAAAGATTTTATAAGTGGGACATATAGACATAATTAGAGCTGAAAGATTATGTTAATAAGACTGTTGTTGTATTGACAGAAAGAAAAAAATGACTGCCTCTGGCTGGAGCTTGTAACATCTGCACACACACATGCCACTATCCACACACAAACACACCGAGACACACGCACGTGACTATTCCTCCGAAGGGACGGGATAATTGGCTGCTGAGCGAGAGCCCCCTTCGGCTCTCCTCATTAGCAGCCGTGGAGTTCTTTAGCGCGTGCGAGCACACTCGAACCATGCACACACATGCAGCACGCGTGCTTGTTCAAAATGCATGTCACATCACATTTATGTTCATCGACGATCATCTTCTTCTTCTACCTTTGATGCTTTACCGTAGTTTCCCATACAAATAAAATCTCTAGTAAATGCATTGTGTGTGTGTGTGTGTGTGTGTGTCTACAAGCATGTGTCTAATTCTCATTAGGTGGCCTACTTGGTGGTGCAGTAGTGCTTTTTCCTCCAAGAGGAAATAATATGAGGTAATCTTGCAGCATTAGGAAGCCCCATAGTTAACTTGGAGAGCTTTCCTCTCAGCTGCAGCCCACAGTGCAGATGAACTGACCTCTTAACACCTTCACATAGAGTGAATTCTCTCATCCACACAATAAAAATTAAACAAAACAACTTTTCAAAATGTTTCATTCCTTTTGTTCTACTCCTCTTACAATCCTCATGCAGATAGAGGATCGATGTCAAGTTTTTTTTATCATGTGCATTTATTTTTCCAGTGCAAATACCAAAGTTTAACATTTGATAAGACTGAGCACTGCCTTCGAGTCACACGGAGGACGATTTTAAAAAAAGATGTGAACTTGGAGGCATGAAACCCAGATATGGTCCAGCTAATAGAGAAGCATTCAGAGGCTGGGAGTTGGAAAGTTACCAGATGCTGCAGGCTTCATGCCAAAAGCCAAGGCAGAATGAATAGAACCAAGGTCTATTCATTGATTCTCTGGGTTGTTGCACCATCAAGGGCGCCACTGGAGTTGTTTGTTATATGGATGCAGTTCATAGCATGGAGCGCAATTTCAAACTGGCCCTGACCTTTCCAGTAAACTTTCACCGATGAGGCAGAATCATATGCAGAATTGAAGAGTTGAATGAGAATTAAAGTACAGCTCCAGCTCAAGGACAAACAGCCAACAACTTATCAGAACATGCTGCTTTTTTGCAATCGTTGTTCTGCATCCATAACTGTTGATCACCCCTCTAAATGTGAAGCCAGAGATCTTCCGGTGCCACTCCGAGCTGGCAGCCAGTATCAGCAGCTCCGACCTGACGAGACCTTTTTTTCTCTTTTTTTTTGTTGTTATTGTGTTTCTTGTTCTGTTTTTTTTTTATTGCGGACTGTACTACTCCACAATGATGCTCAGAATTCTATGGACAATCGTGCTTCTTATAACATTCTTTACGGCATCTGAGCTTGTGGAGGTCTGACCTCCCATTGTTTACAGCAGGGATCAGCTGTTAGCCCTCGGGACCTCCACTGTTCTGCCTACCACCGAGCGAGCCAACATCCCCGGTGAGGTGAGGAGGAAGAGAAGCGGCACTCGGGCCGGGATCGGGCATCGCAGTAAAGTTAGGAGGTACCGGCCAGCGATTCCATCTGTTATTATAGGGAATGTGAGATTTCTCCCCAATAAAGTAGATTAACTGGCAGCTCTTACCCAACATCAGAGGAGCTACAGGGAGTGCAGCGTGATGTGCTTCACTGAGTCGTGGCTAACCGCACTAAATCCGGACTCACACGTAAACATGGATGGTTTCCACTCTCCATTGACAGAACAATGGAGAGTGGTAAGCTCTGTTCTGGGATGCATCCTGGATCCAGTGCAGGTGGTGGGAGACAGAAGGACTCTGGCCAAAATAACATCTCTGATGGACAGAATCTCCCACCCCATGCATGTAAGCGTTGCTGAACTGCAGAGCTCCTTCAGTGAGAGACTGCTGCATCCTAGATGCATGAAGGAGCGTTTGTACAATCAAAACTGCTCCCAACAAACATAGATGTTTGCATCTGCACTGTAACTTGCACTATTTTATGAACCGATTCACACTATAACAGGGTTGCCTCTTATCTATATTTAATTTTATTTAATTTAATAACAGTATGGTACTCAGTGTTTGGTAACCATTGTCCTTCATGTAAATATGTAAAAATTGTGTATGTTTCTGTTCTGTGTCTTGTGTACTGTTTGTTTGTATATGTGTCTTTCTTGCTGCTGTTACACCGAAATTTCCCATTGTGGGACAAGAAAAGGATTATTCTATTCTAAATCTGAGGTTCTTATAATACTGCTAACTGCCCAAAGTAGATGACAGTTTAAGAACAGCCAACAGCTGTTCTTAAAATGAGAGAAAATCTTGGTCTTATGGAACAATTTCTGTTTGCTGTGGGCGAATGTTACCAAAAATTTGCTTGAAATATAAATGATTTCATTTTAAAGGCGACATATGGTGTTTTTCTGTCATGGTCCTGGGCCATGTTGGCCCAGTATTCTTAGTTTTTGTGTGTTTTGTATTTTGTTCCCTATTTATGCCTTGGTTCCTAGGTTATTTAGTTAAGATGTTCTTCCTGTTTTACTTTGACAGTCTCTCGTTAGTATGCATCATGTTGTGTTCACTCCTGCCCTGTCTCGTTATGGTTATCTGTGTCAGCTGTATTCCCTGTGTGTTCCCACTTCCCTCGTTAACCCTCTGTGTATTTATGTCTGCGTCTCCCTCAGTTCGGTGTCGCGTTCTCCCTCATGACTGTGTGCCGCTCCGTGTCTTTCCTCGTAAGTCAGTTCCTTAGTACTTCCCAGTTTAGTTTCATGTTATTCTGTATCGCTGTTATCTTTGGTCATCGTTTGTCAGCAATAAAGCTGTATTTTGAGTTCAGTCCTGTTTTCCCGTGAGTTTGCGTTTGGGTCCTATTTCCTGCCTGCCACACAGCCAGATCATGATAGAAGAACGCGACCACGACATGGACCCAGCAGCTCACGACCCTTCCGCTGAGCTCCAGGTGGATTTAATCTACACAGTGGAGTATCACTGTCAGGAGTGGGTAGCGCTGCCAGGGGAAGAGTATCGGGAGACCGTAGCCATCTGTTTATAGAGAATGGTGTCTGGACTCCCATGGCTATTCAGCGCGCTACACCCCCACATCCAGGACTTCCTCGTCTCCACCGTACGCATCCACCCGGAGCTGCCGCTCCAGTATGAGGAGCCGGAGGACGTTCAGCCCGGTCCGCTGGAGGATTCGCGGCCTGGCTCGTCTCCTCCCCCTTCTCGGCGAAAACGGCGTTCACGCCGCCGTCGCGCCAGTACCGCTGAGCAGGCTTCACCCGTGGGTGAGAGTGACTGTGCGTCACACTCAGCCCAAATGTTCTGAACCTGGACTTCATGACTTATCCACCACCGTGAGTAGCACTGTTTGGCCCTCCGTGGATATTGTGTTGCCTAACTCAGACAATTCTGCCACTTTGTGTTTGGACTCTAGAGACACTATACAGCGAGGCACCTCCGTGTCAGATTATCCACCAGTTGCTCTCGCTAGTAATCTTTGCGTTTTTGAGCCCTAGAGATAACAGTGCATGCTGAGAAACTCATACCCTCTGAAACCGTGTGTTCTATAGCTCCTCCTAGTGACTGTTTCATGTTCCAGCCTATTTTGTCTTTAGACATTCCTGATATTTCACAGCCAACTCCTCAACCAGCCATTGCTCTCTCAGCTCCCCAAAAAGTTACTGAGAATGAGACCTGTGTTGCTGAGCAAGCCAATTTAACGTCTACTCCTAGCGTTCTGCCTGAGCCAGGTGACACAGACTATTATCCATTCCTCTGCTATGAACGGTTTAATCTTCAAACCAGCTCTTGTATCTGTGACTCCCAGTGTTGCTCCATCAGTTTCTCAGACTGTGGTTTTTTCTGTGCCACAACTTGAAAGTATTAACTCGGACGTTACCTGTGTAACCTCACCTTCTCTCGTGCCTGCTAAGCAGGAGACTGTTTCTGTTTTTCCTCGTGGACTCCTTGAAACTGTGTATTCAATGCCTGCTAAGGTTAAGAGCCACAAGGTTTCATCTGCTATACATAGACTGGCAAAGGATTTTAGTTTGAGCACAGCAGAGCTGGTTGCACAGGTTAACTTTTCTGTTCCCCGGTCATGTCAGTTTAACTCTGTGCGCCATGCTTTTCGGCCAAGTTTCATGGACTCTGTGTGTACTACGTCTCGGGCTACATCCTGTACGACTGTGTAGTGTTGTTTCACATCCAGGTTATCCAGACGCTGCTTGTGTGAGTTCTCCAGTACCTGTGACTGCTCCTAAACTCACTCTTTCTAAGACTGCTAATTATGACATGGACAACTTAAGCACAGCAGAGTTGCTAGAACCAGCCCACCATAAGTCGCGGTTTGCTGAAACTGTGTTTGGCACCATTAACCTTGTTTACCCAGTGACTGTTATCGCTCCTGTGCTTCGCTCTCCAACTCCAGTTCCTGTAACCAGGGCAGCGTGGGCCCAGCTTTCCCTTGCACTCGTATCAGCTCCTCGGGTGAGGTTGGCTGAGGTCCAGCTGGTCCCTGCTTCTGTCCCCAGCCTGGCAGAGGCTCCGTTCATCCCGGCACCCGTACCTGCTCCTCGGGTGGGGTTGATGGACACCCAGCC
>NW_005187557.1:428364-429899 GCF_000239375.1 Pundamilia nyererei
ATTCTGTATCGCTGTTATCTTTGGTCATCGTTTGTCAGCAATAAAGCTGTATTTTGAGTTCAGTCCTGTTTTCCCGTGAGTTTGCGTTTGGGTCCTATTTCCTGCCTGCCACACAGCCAGATCATGACACTTTTCATTATTTTCTGAGCACCAGCGGATATCCTGTCACAATGGTAAAAATACACATTAAAAGGCCAAAGTCTGAAAAAACGTGGTAAGAGTAATCCAAGCAAGCGAGAAGCTCAGACTACTCAAACACTGACTCACAGATCACATTATGTAGTTAAGTGAATATCCCCAACGAAATAGTTTAAGACAAGCTGGGAAAATTGAAACTTTGTCTGCCTTCTATTCAAAACCACTGAAGAAGCAGACAATCAGATGAAAATTAAAATGTACAACCTGACCATAGAGCTGGGCGTAGAACAATAACGATATGTATTGCGAAATAACTTCTCGATAGAAAAATTTAACTATTGCGATAGGCCTCATTTCCCTTCTCTTTAAAAAAAAAAAAAAAAAAAAACAGCCAATCCAAATTAAGTGGCGCAGAGCCAAACCAATCATAGCCGCAGCGTCACATCACATGACTTGTTACGTATAGCACAAGTGCCAAGCCGCACATGTGTATTTGTTTGGGAAGCAGCCAGCCACTCTGTGTTGTGTGTGTATATTTGTATAGTTGCACCTTGGATGTGCACCTAGGATTTGAAGAATGTTCCGTTAGCATCTTCATTTTAAAACTATTTGAAAAGCTCAGCTATACACCAAGGAGATTGCGAACTAAAAGGAAATTCTCAGTTTATTTGATATTGACAAAAGTTAGTCAATTTTGTCTGTTCTTCTGTAAAACTAAGATTTATTTTTAGAATTTAATATTTTGTTTCTAAGTGGAATTGACAATTTAGTAGTGTGTTTTGTTTGTTCTATTTTGAAACTTAAACGCTTTAGCGGCTGCCTTTTGTGTAGTTTGCAACTTTATTTTTCTGAAAATGTCTCATGTTCCTTAAGTACATCTACCCTGTTGAACTTATTATGGGAAATAAATATTTAAATCAAAACAAGCTGTTGATTATTTCACATTTTACTTGTGAGCAATGGCACATTTAAATCTTACAAATATAGTTATTTGGCTTATATCGTGATATATATCGTTATCGCCTGATATGAAAAAAATCTTATCGCCCAGCTCTACCTGACCATTGTAACCATTGTGTGAAATAAACTTCTAGCTTACAGGAACAAGGAAAAGAAAAACAGCTTGATTAAGACAGTGGACAAACTCAGGAACCACAACACGGCTAAGTACAGTATAAGTTAAATCAGGATTATTTTGAACTGTGACTCATGCACAGTTACTATCCGGTTGTTCAGTCTGACGTCACTAGCCGTGTCTGGGTCTAAACTCCGCTGCAGGTCCATATATCAAACGGTCCATATATCAAACGATCACTATGGCATTACTGAGAGTTGAAAAACTGTCTAAAGTCTTTCATCTTTAATAAAATGATCAGCGTTCTGCTCTACCAGGTGTA
>NW_005187557.1:430718-432195 GCF_000239375.1 Pundamilia nyererei
CTGAAAATGAGTCTCGAATCTTACCAGAAAGTTTAGTCCTTCTGTTTTGAATGACATCAGCTGCCTGGTGATATTCTTGCTTTCAATCACTGCCTAGTGATATTACTGCATTATTCATGACATTAGGTCACTTTGCCCTCTTGACTAATAAAAAGGCAATAAAACTGTCCACTAAGTGAGTTACCTGCCAGTAGGACGTTCATTACTCTTGGCTCATTTGAGAAGCATCAGAGTGATCATAAACCTGACCGAGGTCACTCTAGAAAGCTGGTCAAAGTGCTGTCTTTTACATACAGAGAAACATGACCTAATATTTACAATCTTTGTATTGTATACATTTAATAATTAAAGAATGTCTTTGGTTTAGAGCTGTGCCACCGGTGGTTAGCACTGTTGACTCAATGAAAGAAGGTCCTGAGTTCGATTCCACCATCAGGCCGGGGTCTTTCTGTGTGGACTTTGGATGTTCTCCCCATGTTTGTGCGGGTTCTCTCCGGGTACTCCGGCTTCCTCCTACAGTCCAAAGATGTGGAGTTAGTTAGGTTAATTGGAAACTCTAAATTACCCATAGGTGTGAATGCAGGAAAGATTGTGAGTGTGAATGGTTGTCTGTGTCTATGTGTTAGCCCTGCGACAGACTGCTGACCCATCCAGGGTGTACCCTGCCTCTCTCCTTAAGACAGCTGGGATAGACTCCAGTCCCCCCACGACCCTGAACAGGATAAGTGGGAGTGAATGGATGGATGAAAATATTTACACTGATCAAACCAAATGTATTCATCTATCATTCAGTATGTACTTTACTTGATTTTTCAAGGCCAAGTAACTTTCTCTTCTCTTGTTTCATTTTGAGATTCTGCTTTTAATTTGGTTTGGCCACAGTGCTTTTTGCTTTTTTCAGTTTATTGTTTAAAAAAGATTATTTTTTTAGTTTCGTTTTTATTAGTTTCTGACTAAGGGACAGGTTGGCTGATGCTATTCTTATTAGTAACTTGAATTATCCCGTGGCCAAACTCAAATGCCTTGATGAATGTTTAATAACTCTAGCAGAGTAAAATAAAGGCCTTTTATATTACTTGTTCAAACCTCCCTTGAGTACCTGGACATGGCCATTCCTCAAATTTTTCCATTTTTCTTTTTACCATTAAATAAGCTTCAATGAGCAAAGGTGGGCTGAAGGAGTTCTGACTTTTTGTTTTTACTCTTCACTGCCTTTAACTAAATATTCATGTTTAATAGTGATGTGTCGGTCGCGAACGAAATGGCTCTTAGACGTGAACGTCTTTGACGTGAACGACGTGAGCAGTGTTTTTTTTTTTTCTCTCACCCTCTCTCTCACACTTTTTTCCTGCTTCACTCCACACGCGAGCCTTGTGCTTTGCGCTGGGCAGAGGGGGGAGGGGCGGTAGTTACACTCGCAGTAGCACAGGAATAGAGCTGGAGGGAGAGAGAGAGAAAGAGAGCCAGGGACAACAAC
>NW_005187557.1:432851-438655 GCF_000239375.1 Pundamilia nyererei
TATATGAGTGCTTGTGTATAAATACACAAACAATACACATATGCTTTCAATTGTGTAATTTAAGTGATCTAGGTAGCTCTGTTTTGAAGTTCAGTTAATGCTAGAAATGTGTTTTGGAGTTTGCATGTGTTTTGTCTCTAGGGGCCACCACATATATTTATATATAAACATATATAGATAAAACCACTTTTTTACATTAGTAATTCCTTTTATGCATAATTTTATATTATTGTTAATAATAAATTAATTAAAACAACAAAACAACCTGAAGAGCCGGTTCGCAGCTGAAAGAGCCGGCTCTTTTTAGTGAGCTGAGCTGAAAGAGCCGGTTCTCTAAAAAGAGCCGGAAATCCCATCACTAATGTTTAATGAGAATTTCCTTTTTTTCCCTCCTCTTCATATCTCCTCCACTCCTCAGTTCGCCTTTTAAATAGGTCCTTTCACCAGCAGACGATCGCTACCAGTCAATTTGTCCCACACCCCGCCAGTCCAAGTGGATTAAAACAATGTCATATAAAAACACTAAAAACCATGCAATACAAACATCAGAATAAAACCATGCAGATGAAAACTACACTCACAAATAAACACAAAAATCAGAATAAAATTATTTCTAAAAGACAAATACAATTTTCCATTGTGTGACATCAACACATCTTAAAATTTTAACATTTTAATAAACCGGTGACTTAAAAAGTTGTAATCAAAACTCCCCATATGGAAAAGATATATATAAATCTTATAAAGTTTTTATCTGTCTTGTATGAAACTTGTATGGAAAGCATGCAAGAGTGAAAACACATATAAGATCCCTTGAAAAATTATATAATGAAGCTTGTATGTTTTGTATACTTACTAAAAAATATATGAAAGTAATGAGAAAGTGGCCACTTTCATGAGTAAATCATATATGTTTTTACTATTTCTTTTCCATATGGGTACATCAAATCCATCAGGTACAGTAGTGATCGGTAGACAATCACATGAAAGTAGGAAATTTATTGATCAGATTAATCAGAAAATTCTTAAACTCAAAAAGGGGGTCATGTTTCCAGTGGAGCGCAAGCTGGTAATTGCCATAACTCAAACGTTAAATACCTGGAGTGGTCAAACCGTATACACAGACTGTTGTAACTTGAAGGGTCAGTTTGTGTCAACTTTGACACAAAATCCTCCCTGAGAACACATGATCAGCTTTTGCTACAGTGCTGAAATTTCAGGGAACTATAAGTCGAACATGGATTGTAAAGTGCTCTACAAAAGGAAAAAGGTTTGCAGACAGTTGTGTGAATTTGGTGTTACAAATTTTTTGAAGACACAACTGATCTGTGCCATTTGTTCTTTGAAGTAAGGTCAGCAGTTGGAAGAACCTTTGTCCTCAGGATAATAATGTACAATGTTAAAAATAAAGTGGCAGATTGTGAATAACTGCCACAGGGATGCTAGTGTGACTGACTACTGCTTGCATGCCCCAGTTTGCTAGCTCATTAGTGGTATATAGTGGCATAAGGTCTGTGGTAGTTCACCAACAAGTCCTTGCTTTTAGCATCACAAAGTTGTTGAAGTACAGCCAACTGCAGAATGATGAGAGGAAGAATGATCGGGCTCCTTCTAATCTTAGGTTTACCTCTAAACCAAGAGCCAAGTGTCTCTGAGTCCTTTGAAAAGATGAAGCTCAGCAGCTGATGTTAATAAGACATGTAAGATTGTCTTTGGAAAAACTCTACACAGAGTACAGCATCTAAGGTGCTTTTCTGCGCCGCTTAATATTTATTTTACCTTAACGTTCTTCTTTGAACAGAATAGCGCAGACAGTTTGTGCAGACACATTGTGCAGAGTCTCTCTTGGCAACCAGAAAAGAGACAAGAAGACAGGGGCACCGTCTTTGTCAGTTATGACCCTGCGTGTCAGCCGCTCTAATATTCCCTGACAAACGCCAATATTAAATGCTGGAGAGCCAGACAGAGGAAAAAAAAAAAGATTTTATTCTTGCTGTCTGACAAACCCATCCAGAGACCAACAAGGATTTCTGTCCTTTTAAGTCACAGAAGCAGCACAAAGGTAACATTCACTGCTTTAACAAAGAAAAAAATATCTTCACACCCCCAGGCTAGTGACTCACGGCAGAAAATCACTCTTGGCACATAAAACCTCAAACTACCAAAATAAAGCATATTGTCTATTATATTTTTCCTCAAGGACTATTAAACAGTATTTTCAGCTGCTTAGGTCATGCCATCAATGGTGCTTCCCTGAAAAATTATTAATAGAAGTATTCTTTGCAACTCCCGGAAAATCTGAGAGGTGACAGGAGCAAGCACGACTAGATCTGGGTGCAGAAGCCTGTGGAACGTCCCGTCTTTTCCTCACAGAATCAATTCTCCAGACGCCGGAACAAAGCTTATTGGTATTCCCCATGTGATCTGCTAAAGATGAAAAAACACAATGTTTGCTGTTGTCAGGAGGTGCTAATCCTCAAATAGCAGATACAGCTAAACCTGAATGACATGGGGGAATATGAAAGCGCACACGCTGAATCCCAAATGCAAGACGCTAGATCTTTCCAGGATATTCCCATTCTTAGACATTCATGCTCCAGATGTTTCTACCTGTCAAAAAGTTAGCTTTGTATTAACTTTAATTCTATGGATGTATAAAGACCACCCCACCACCTCCTTAAAAGTTCTTTCCACACCTGATATAGGGTAAATACAGCATGCGCTTGCGAGTCAATGTCTGACAAAAGCACCGAATAGGAATATCCATGAAACAGTTCCACCCAGCATCATGTGAAGATTTCCAGACTAGGCTGCAGATGCCACTGCTGAGGGTGCTACACTCCTGCTGTGTGGCCTTGAAAAGGAAAATAACTCCACCAGCTCCAGGACTATTTGCTTTACAGGTGCTGCTGCGCTGGTTCAACAGTTTTTTTCAATACAGTTTTGCTGAATGATGGAAAGTTTCATGATGGCATCAATTCCAACCAGAAGACTGGAATTTGGGATCTGTCTACGCCTGCTGTGTTCTGTTGTTGTTTTGGCACTAAGTAGTTAAACATGATGACTTTTCTTGACTTAAATTCAATACAACATACTAAAACCTAGCAGACAACTCTGTTGTTGCTGAAAAGTTTGTTAAAATATGCCAAAGCAGAAGTATGTCAGTGCTGAAAAAGAGTTGGCCAATACATTATACTGCATATTCAATGTGTTCCGGTTGCCATCTTTGTGAAATTGACAAGAAATTCACTTTATAGGTTGTCAACATTAGAGTGAGGAGGGTGGATTATCCAGGCTAAGCTCCTTCACTAGAGGCTTGTCAATCACACACTCTTAGCTAGTAAGTGTGTGCTCTCCTACTGTTTCACTTTGCTAACCAAAGAGTCAGTGTACAAGATTTCCATGTTCTGTACCAGTTTATGTGCCTCCCTCACTGCCAAATCAAAGCGGCTCCTAATAAAACTTACATATATCTTAGTAACCTACACGCTTCTTTTTAGATAAAACTGAAAAAAGTATGAAAAAAGTACTTTTAGCTACACTGTAACTTGATAAGTACATGCATTTATGAGTGATACTGGTTATTGGCATGCATAGATACTCACACGCACACCATCATTCACATTTGGCAAAAAAGCCTCTGAGATGAGGTTTTTTTGTTTTTCTGTCAAATTTTTATATAGGGCCAGTCGCGCTTTTTTTTGTGCTGCTGTTAGGGCTATGAGTTTTCCCCTTAAGACTGCCTTTAATGCATCCCAAAGTATAGTTGGGCTCACATCTCCGGTATCATTGTCTTCTATATACATTTTTATATCTTCTTTAATTTTCTTAACATGTTCATCCCTATTTAAAATACCCGAATTAAGTCTCCATGCTGTATGTATTTTCCTATTATCGAGACTGATTTCTAGACTAATCAAACTATGGTCTGAGACATCTGCCACACCTATTTTACAATCTGTAACATTATGAAGTTCTTCAATATTAATTAGAAAATAATCAATTCTCGAATATGTGGCATGAGGTGCAGAGTAGTGGGTGTAGTCCCTGGTTTGAGGATTACGTGTTCTCCATACATCAATCAGTCCCACCTCTTGTAATATTGTATTCATAAAATTAGACAAACGATGTTTACATGTTGCAGCACGCGCTTAGTGTCAATATCCCGATTTAGCACAACATTGTAATCCCCTGCACATATCACCAGACCTTCAGATTCTTGTGTCACTAAATTGAATAAATCTTTGTAATCACTTTTCTTACTTCCTGGTGGGGCGTAGATATTAACCAGGGTAACTAGTTTATTTTCCAATTTCCCTTTAATTAGTAAGTATCTACCCTCTTTATCAGACACTTCTTTGTGGCATTCAAATTGTACAGAGTTTGCTATTAAAATAGCTACTCCTCTTTTCTGACTTTGTCTGTAGGAATTGTAATAGGTGTTTTTATAACCAAATCTTTTCAATTTTTCATGTTCCTGTTGGGGCAGGTGAGTCTCCTGCAAGAATATTTCTTTTTTGAGTTTTGTTACCACTTTACTTCTTTTGATTGGGTTATTCAGACCATTCACATTCAGTGACACCAGTTTTATATTATTAAAAGGCATATAATCCACGCGATTGTAGATCGTAATTCTCCAGACAACAAAAAATTGTGGCCTTGACATTTGGCCAACCACCATATACCATTACAACAGTGCAAAATAAGTAAAAGAAAAAACAAACAAACCCTATAACACCCGACTTCCACGTTGGGATGAACGCTTCCCACCCCGAATCCCCGTTGGCAGGCTGAGGAGAAAGTCTCTTCACAGAGGGCCCCTCCTTGGCGGTGATACATAATGTTTCACACATCCAAAAGTCCAACGATCTCTGGCAGCGATATTTAGAGTCACAGCGAAGTCTATTTTGTATTAAACTATTCAGTAAGGTGCTCTTTTTTGATCGTTGTTCTCACACTTAGGAATAGATTGTCACTCTCGGAAGAGGAAGGAAAAAAAAAAATAAAAAAAAGGAAAAAGGGGGAAACGTAGAGAATAATTGAGGACTCACAGTTCTAAAGTTAAATAATCCCGTGGGAAAAATAATTGATACCTTGAGTGACATAGATGAGATCTTCATGTCTTGAGAGCAGCTTGTATTATCCTCTTACTGTGCCGATTCACTGCCACAGTGTTGCTCATGAAAGATGCTCCATCTCCAGTCCCAAATCCGTTGAATCTGCTCCTGGCAGCTGCACAGTGTATCCTCTCTTTCTCAGCTCAAGCGCAGCCTCCCTTGCGCTGCCGTAGGTTCGTACACCCGTATCCCAATGGATACGAATTTTGTCAAGCGGTGTTTGGAATCTGACGCCTTTTTCTTTCAATGCCCTTTTGATGTTCCCATATTCCCGACGTTTCTGGGCCACCTCTGTGGCATAATCATGGTCAAATAATATATGCTGACCTTCATACTCCACTTTGCCAGCCCAGGCTCTTTTCAAGATGCCCTCCTTACATATATATTCCTGAAAATTTATTATTATTGACCTGGGCGGCACATTCTGACCCGGTTTTCCCGTCAACGCTCTATGGGCTCGTTGTATCCGTAGTCTCATATCCTGTGGCAATGAAAGAGCTTTTTTCAATAAATCTTCCACGAACTGTGACATCGATTCACCTTCTACTCCTTCCGGAACTCCGTAAAGTCGAATATTATTCCTCCTGAATCGTCCTTCCAAATCCGTCATCTTTCTTTGTATAGATTTGTAGTTTTCCATAACTTTGATTAAAGCATCTTTCATGGCTGCGTTTAATTTCTCCGCTT
>NW_005187557.1:445326-454144 GCF_000239375.1 Pundamilia nyererei
TTTTTTTGGAAATGACATAATTATTCACCACAGTGTGTTTTCTAATTAATGACAAGATTGGACAACATGACTTAGGAGGTGCAGACAATCAGCGCTACTGTTCAAGCTAATCACAAAACATATTTTATTGATAATTAGATATCTATTATAGAAATAAAAGTGGAAAAATGATCTGTGCAGTCTCGTTTTATTGGTTAACATCCATTAATGCTAATCTGTGAAATGAACGAGTAAAATGACAACGTCAACGTTATTCCAATCAGATTAAAAGTTCCCTCCATGGTGCTAATGTCTAAATTAGCATCTTTAGTTTAAACAGAAACCTCCAAAGTAAGCAGAACAGCAGCTGAAGAGAAAGTCGGGCTCTGTTTAAAGAGCTGAGAGAAAAGCTTTAAGGTGCTGGTGAAATGGGTCAAATGCTGCTGATACGCCAGCAGCTCACACCTGAAGCCGAGTTATCTGCTTTGCAGGGCAGCAGGTTTCTTTTCAGTGCAGAAAAGTGGATTCATACGAAAGCACCACAAGTACAAAAGATCAAGTACCGTCTTTATTTGGACTGTGGATGTGCTAATGCTGCTCCAAGGTGTGTTTGGCAGTGTTTAAATGGTTGTTAATTGCTGTTTTTCTTCCCAAAGAAGAAAATACAGGATTATTAAAAATAGGTATAAAATTCTAATTAGATTTTTTTTCTTTTGCTATATATAATATTGTTACAGACACCTGCCATCTCATTTAGTGTGCCATTAGAGAAAGATAAGCTTAATGGTTGATACATCCCCTGTCAGGACAACGGCTTCGGTAAAGGTTTATTTTGCATTTAACATTTTTATTACCGAACTGTATGAATTCATTTTACTTACAGTTGTTAAAGCATGTGAGAAAAAAATCAGCAGTGATTTTTTTCTCACATGCTTTACCTGCTTTATTGAATAATTTGTCTTTGATTGTTCTGAGTATAGAACATTTCAGAAAATGTTCATGGTTTAAATCCTTAATATGCTCAAGAACAGTACAAGGTTTAGCTATTAGTTCCCATATGTCAGACTTCTGTAGCAACTAATGACTCCCAGTCTATCTTTAAATGTTGTAAAACTCAGTATGGGCCACAAAACTAAGATATGTATGTTAACACATGTAAAATCTAGGTTGTTCATAGTGACTCTTTGTGTTTATTTTTCTAAACTAAGTTGTATAAATTACAGAACACTTGAAACACTTGAACTTGAACGCTTGAAATGAAGCAGTCCTTGGTTTGCTACGCTACAGTACTCTATATAATATGCACAATGTGATTTTGCCATTTAATCGGTTGAAAGGAACCTATAAATGAACTATAAATTAAAATGTACTATTTTTATTATTAGTAGTAGTATTAACATGAGAATTATCCTTAAGTACTTCAACCTCTAAATAAAAACATTTGTGTTATTTGCTCCCCTTGGGTTGACATTATTTAACGTTGCATAATTTGTAAAAAATGGCTTAAGTCTTTTTTCTGATAAGCCAACAGTGTGTCGTATAACCACTTAGTTCCTATTCAATCATTTAGTTTAAAAGAATATATTTATTTTTTATTCTTTCAAATATTAAAAAAAATTCTAACTATCTTCTTTTAGGGTATTTACATTACAATGATGTTTGCTTTTTGCAGTAAGCAGTAAGAGGATTCAGCTCCCTGACATTTCTCAAGCTCATGCAAAGTGAGTTGCTCAGAGAGCTTTCTTTATGAACTTGAAACATTCTGCATTGGTACCTTTGAGATTTCATAAAGTTTCTAATTTTAGAAGTCTATTCTGTGAAAATATGACTCGATAAGGACACAGCGAATATCTGGGCAATTGGCTTTTTGAACGCAACTTTATGAGGATTTTAGGAGCTGGCTGGCTTTTATGTTTGTGCGTGTGAGACTGTATTTTTAGGGACAAGTGATTAAAAGCACAGCGTGAGCAGAAGCAAGAAAGCACACTTCATTTCTTCAAAGGCCAAAAACCCACAAATGGAAGGCTAAAATCAACCTGCCCATTCTGCTTATAGAACAGATGAAATTAAAAACAATACACGTGTATATAGATATTATACATGTGCATACATACATGCATAAATACAGACACAATGCAGCTTATAAATCAGTTTTATCGTACTGGGTGCAGATACTGTACAAGGAAACGTACTCACACACACTCATGTTTGCACTCACAAGGACACACAGATTCAGCAATTTGTAGTGACAAACTACAGAGTGAAACTCTAGTTGGACTTCTATTCACCTTTGCGCATCTGAAGGCACCATCCATTAGAGAAGGGCTGTCAAGCCATGCTGGGAAAGTCACACACAAAGGCAGCGAGTGCTAGATACGCACACACACAAATGCACATGCACGTGTATGTGCACACGCAACTGCCGTTCACACGGATGAAAAGCTCTTTGTTGGCAGCTTGGAGTTCTGCAAGCATCAGGCTGGGCTGCAAACTGACAACAGCTTAAAGCTAGTTTACAGAGAGTTTGGAGCTTTGCAAACAGACATTGTTGGATTAAACTGAACTTTTCTAACACATTAAAGATTGTGTGCATTAGTTGGTGATGCACACAATCTTTAGAAATAAATTAAGATGTCATTTATTATCATGTATGTCTTTGTACTTAAGAGGAAAACAGTTTTTTACTCTGAATCTTTAGCAGTGGCGTACAACTCTGTGTAGCTGTGAGTCATATACTTCATTAAATATGTGATTTTTCCTGATTGTTATTTGCATGCAATTTGTATGCGCTGCATAGGCAGTGAGTATTGAACAGAAGAGAATTTAATTTGATTAAATTGAATTGAACTGAGAGAGCAAGTCGCAAAGAGACCGAGCTGCAGAAACAGAAGCCTCAAATCATTAATTTTGATTTCTATTCGGTGTCATGACAGAGCCACGAGGTGTAAAGCTGCATTGTTCAGTGACTGTGCGGAAAATCAAAGCCAAAGACCTTGACAAACTAAATCAACAAATAGGCTGCTGTGTCGTTTAAAAATGGCAGATCAAAATCAAATATGATAAAAAGAAACAACCGCAGCTCAATTACAGTAGATATTCAAAATCAAGTGTTAGAGTTCAATAACCTTAAGATCAGTAGAGCTCTTGCAGTGCAGTACTAGCATGAAACACGCTTAGCACATCTGTGTAGTGTTTTGTGTTCAAAGTGCACAGGGGGGAGTAAAGGGGTTTCTTCCATTAAGGCACAAACCTGAGTCCTCTTCATTAGCGGAAAATGTGCTAAGAATAGACATCTGGCAGCTAGGTCTGTTTTTGGTGCAGTGACACTTTGATTCTATCACAAAAAGATAATTAAATACTTGAAGGGAATATGCCAAAAAAGCCCAATAGTGCTTGAAATGTAAATGAAAGATTCTTAATTAGTCACTGTCCATCAAATGTGGAAAAATTAAACCCTAACCCAGTGGTTCCCAAACTTTTTTCGCTAGGCCCCCTTTGTTTCACAAGAAAAATGCCCCCCCCCCGTGTGCACACACACGCACGCACTAACACATCCCCCAACCACACACACCCATATTTTGCTCCATTGCGGTTTATTTCACACCTCAAACATTTAGTAAACGATTAAGCAAATACAAGTAATCTGTAATAAATTACAGGTAGTAATAAAATAAACTACTAACTCTTTTACGCTACGTCCACACCTACACGGGTATTTTTGAAAACGCAGCTGTTTTGTCCACACGTAAACGGCGTTTCGAATCACCGAAAACTGAGATTTTTCAAAACTCCTTTTTTGCTTTTACGTGTGGACGAGGAATACAGAGTTCATCACGCAACGTCAAAGGTATTGTGCCTTTTTTCACGTCACGCTGTGCACCACATTATTGTTTACATGAGATGAATTGCAGAATGGCAGATAGAGACGAAATACTGCTACTGTTAATCTGACTATCTTCAGTTTTTACACGCTTACATACACACACAGTTACTGTCCCTCCATTTAGAAAGGCAGAGGCGTCACAGTGTAATTATTTTACATGTAGTTGTTTTTTTTCCTGTGTAAAAATATTCAACATTGCTATCAATACATTTTTCAAAAAATGCCTCTCTGTGCAAAATGGGTTTAAAAACATAAACAACTGTGGGATACTGTTTGTCTGTGATTTGGACAGGGGAACAAATCGTGGCAGGATCAGCCTGATATTATTTGTATCCCGCTGTAACTTTACTGTATAAATAGCTAACATCTCCAAAATGTCAGGAGTAGTTAGTCATTATAACAACTAAAAATCAAGAATGTGGGATACTGTTTGTCCATGATTTGAACAGCCCAGTGCTGCTCCCGACTAAGGGAAAACCAATTCTGCAGGTGAAACCAAAGGGAAGATTTGCTTCACCAGATTTTTTAGTCAGTGGCTTAGAATGAAGTTGGTTTGGAAACATATTCAGCTATGCTTCATCTCCGGCTTTGTGTTTGTGTCTAAAGGGTAAATTAGGTGAGGGTTTAACAGGGGTGGGCAATCTCAGTCCACGAGGGCTGGTGTCCCTGCAGGTTTTAGATGTGTCCTCGAACCAACACAGCTGATTTAAATGGCTAAATTAGCTCCTCAACATGTCCTGAAGTTCTCCAGAGGCCTGGTAATGAACTAATCATGTGATTCAGGTGTGTTGACCCAAGGTGAGATCTAAAAGATCTCACCTTGGCCTCGTGGACTGAGATTGCCCACCCCTGGTTTAAATGCTTAAAAATAGTTTAAATTAAGGTTAAAGTTACAATGCCAGCAAATCAGTCAGCATTTATCTAATCTCATAATTATATTAATACTTGCATTACATAAGTTTTGTCTTATTAGATATAAAATAATCTGCAGGCTGGGCAATGAAAAAAAGATTAGTCATGCCTTTCATGTAGAATTTGCACGACTGGCTAGTTTCAGTTCTTAAAGGAGGCTTTTCAAAAAATAGCAGAATGGTCTACAACTTTTAAGGAGAGGAGATGTGTAAATTATTTTGAATTTACTGAGCAATGGGACACAAATGTGACAGTAGGATACAAATCGAGGCCAAACAGCAGTCTATCTCTGCGAACAGGACATCGGTGCTTTTTTGCAAGCAGCTGCAGAGGCAACCTCTTTCTAACCTCGCCTGTACACCGTCTGTGACGGTAATGCAAAACTAGCATCGAGAGACCCAGGGAGATGCTCAAGCTGAGAGTATGCCAACCTCTACCAATCATCCAAATCTGGATTTAACAAAAGTAGAAATGAACGGCGTTGTAGTATAGTACATTTCGACCTCTCCCTGTAGGAGAATCTGTTCAGTCCTTTGTGGGATGATTTTCAGCCACTCTGCTGATGTCCCAAAAGGTTAATTGTGGACGTAGTGTTTTCCAATGAGTGGCAAAACGTTTCTCTCACTGAAAACTCTACATGTAGATGAACAGAATTAACTTTTTGGGATTTCCTTACCTGGATGATTGAGCATGCATCAGCAGTACGCTTTGTTGTAAGATTGCCAAGGACAGGGATCTGTGCTGATATGTGGGCATATTTCAGATTTGACTTTAAGGGCTATTCCTTGATTAATCAGGGACTCACAGCTGACACCACACATAATCAGCAGACTTTTATACAGTAACTTGAGCATATTTAATTAAGCCATGCAAAATGTTGCCTTCATACTATGAAAATTGTGAAAGTGAGAAGTCCTTGAAGTACACAGGATGTGGGTTGAAATTTGGTGCTTTTTAATTTCCGTTATCTTTTTCAGCATTTTTTTAGCTCTAAGTGCAGGAGCTAGCGACATGAAATTTTGATTATTGAAAAACCCTCAACCAAATCCATTTTACACCAACTCCAAAGGGCACTGTCTGAAGCCAAAATCTCATTTAATTCTCTTATTTTCTCATTTTTGTAATAATTTACCACAGAAAGGTTTCACATCACCATGTGGGTTAGTAGGGCAAAAGGTCTCTTTTTACCTAGTTTGATCAAAAAATGAGGGGTCAAGTGAGAACTTTTGTTTTTTCAGATTTGCCTGACCTTAAATGTTCAAAAACGTTTGAGTTTAGTTTTACTTATATAGCAAATAAAGTGGTGTATAATCACAGAAAGTGAAAGAGGTGAGTAAAGAAGAAGCACTCACTGCATCATGGGTAGTGTAGTGAATTCCTTTCTAGAGTTGTTGGAAGAATGCTTTGGAGGCACTGCAGGACTGTTTTGAGTTTACAGATTGTACTTTCACATTGAGGACAGGGAAGAAGTGGTGCTGCACCACTGAAGGTTGAAACTGAATAAACGGAGTCCCGTTTGCAGCCAGAGAGAAGCAGGGTAAGATACTGATGTTAAGGAAGACTGGTCTGGCTTTAGTACCAAAGAAGTCAACACCACCGTAACTTAACCACTGTTGAATAGCTGCCCTCACATCACATGTGGTGAAGGTCTTGGCCCACCTTAGATAACAGGGGAAAACTTCGCTTTACCCTCTGCAGTTTGATTGAAGACCAAATCTGGGAGCGGATAATTCGCTCACCCGCAGACTTTGCAGAGCTTACTTCAGTCTCAATAGTAACGGCTGTGTGATGAGGATACAGAGCAGCTGCTGATGAGAGGGAGGCTAGCGGACATGTCAGGAAACACGTCCACCATCATGGGTTACTGACATGATAGACAGGCCACATTACGTGAGACTGGGCAGCAATCGGTCTAATTTGGTGATATGTTGCACAGAAGCTCCACAGGGGGCTGCGCTGTCTCCATTCCTGTTCACCTTCTACAACTCTGGGTCACACTCCACCTACAGAAACACTCTGAAGATTCTTCAGCGGTGTATGAGTGATGGGCAGGAGGAGGAATATAGAGCACTAGTAGATGATTTTGTGTCTTCACCACAATTAAAGCCATGGCAGAGAGGAGGTCACTGAAGGAAACCATCATGGATAATCCTGACCATCCTGATCCAGCAGACTCCACTGTCTAAGGAAACAGGAAGTCTTCCTAACTTAATGCAATTTTTTACTTTATTTAGCAAACCATTTAGAATTAGTTTTTGAGATGTTGATTTGGAAGCATTTTACTTTATTATGAATATTATGATTTTTATTATTAATTAGTATAATAGTAGTATATAATAGTATAACCATACCTGCACCCACTGAGGCTACATGTCAGCAAAATGATGTGTTACTGTTACAAGATAATGCTGCAAATCTTCCATGCGTGTTTAATTTATGAATTTTCTGAGGTATTAATTTATATATTGATTCATCTATATTAGCCTAAGTAAACACCAGCGCAGACTGTAACAGCCCAGCTGTGACACTTTAGCTTGCATAGTACAGGAAACCATATTGATGGCTTGCTAAAGGCAGTGCGGGTGAGTCTAAGACAGGCAATGCTGTCTTAGACTCACCATAGACTCAGCATTGCATTTCCAATGAAGCCTGTGCTGGGACACATTCATGGACCTTTCTGTTGGCTATATATTGTAGATGTACTGATTTATGTAAACACAGCACTAATAACATATATTGTTGTTCTTGCTTATGACATTTATTTACCATGTTAATGCTCCCAGATGATTTCAGATTGTCATGTTGTTTACAGCTGCACCCTAATTGACACTTATTTTCTTTTAACTAAGCTGTCTTAAGTCCCAAGATAATTCATGCAGCGACACAGATCAGCATCTCCCCAGGTGGTGTGTGTTTGTGTGAGTACCACAACAAACCGGAGAAAAAAAACTGCCCAACTATTGCTCTTTTTTTCATTTAACAATGTCAGAATCATTTGTCTCTTTCCAAAGAAAAGCCTTTCCTCATCTTAGGAGAGCTAATCTGCGTCGCCCAACAAACATCTCGCACTTCAACAATCAATCACGGCATTGATAGCCAGAGTCATAAAGCTCCACTGCTTTCCATTCAAACTCTGTGGTCTTAATATCCACCCTAGAGAATATGACCAGACTGGTAAGGTTATTAAGATATGAACCATTAGCCGGTAATGTGGTGGGAAATGGCTCATGACCTCCACCTTAGTATTTAACATTTAAATGTACCGCATGACTCATGACAGCCATTTAGAGAACTGAGAGAAGTAGAAAAAGAGAGACAGACGCAGGATGGAGCATTTGTGCGAGTGAAAGAATGAGAAAGAAAGGGAAAGAGAACGACAAAGCAGGAGCCGAATGACTTGTTAAATTGCGGGTCAGTCAGAGGTGAGATTGGAGTTTTCTGAGGTGAAATAAGGTTAATGTTATTTGGAGCTGTTGCAAATTTATCGATTCATCAAGCTTGTGTGCATTTGAACCAAACTAGACCCAATATGTTTACACATATAGTCACACCAGAAAGAAAAATGACTTTTTTATTATATGACAGTGTGAAAAGGATAATTGCTTGTAAGATTGTAATGCAAGTTCACGTAGCAGCCGGTGGGGAATAAACAATACAATTAACTTGACACTGGTACAGTGCTGTTTCCACAGACTGTATAAAAAAGATGGATGTAGCAACAGTGACGTGACTCAGTAGTGCTGGACCTTCTGAGCACTACCAAAGGGGCGGGGTTAATGCTAGTAAACTTTGTTAGAAATGCATCCACATATGTGTGAATGAAATACACAGACTTATTTGCTCATTTTATTCTAAGTAACCAGTGTTGGGGAGTAACGGAATACATGCACCGGCGTTACATATTTAAAATACAAAATGTGAGTAACTGTATTCCGTTACAGTTACTCGTTTTGACGAGCCATCAGGCAGCCTTCACACCTCCAACGACCCCAACAATAGAGGCACTTTGGACACTCATTCCCCCACCTCTCCCCCCTCCATAGA